>NC_061095.1:36913573-36921073 GCF_015104395.2 Macrobrachium nipponense | reverse complement strand
GAAGTAGTGCATGGTGTTGTATCTGGTGTTGATTGTGTATCATGGGGTTCGGCAATGCTGGTGTATGCTATTTGAATTACAACCTTACTTGGGATCTTTGCAACAGAATTATTGCTATGGAGAGTTATTATCATTATTAATAATTATTATTATTGTATGAGATATGTTACGGGAGGGTTGCTTAAGTATAATTATCATTACTTGAGACTTGTTTTTTACGAGAGATTTTAGATATTTCATGGGAGATTATTCTATAATTTTATTAACGATAATTTATTCATGGAGAATTATTACAATGAATGTTTTATGGGGGAGAAATCTTGGGGTTAGTTGTTTGTTGAGTTTTTGTAACTTTGGAGAATATTTTCAGTAATTCATGAGTGATGAGTTTTGCTGAATCTTGATGAATCTGGCTGATCTTGGTGAATTGTGTTGAATCTTGCTGAACTTTTGGTGAATTTTGTGCTGAATCCTTGGAGAATGGACAAGCATTAACATTGGTGATGTTTTTATACTAATACTAGTGATTTTGATGATAGCAATTTTGGTGATTTTGCTGATAATGATATTTCTGATACTGATTTTTTTTATACTAATATTTGGGTGCTGTAGTGCTATCAAGGGTGGTGAAATCTTTTCTTTGGATTTGGGAGGAACTAACAACACATTATTTTTGTTTTTTTTCTTTTTTTATGAGTTCAGCAGATAATTGCTTGACATCTAGTGAGGGCACGGGAGATAGTTAACAATGCCGTTGATTTTTCTTTTCTCCTTTTTTTGGAGTTAGCCATCGCTGACACAAGTTTTTTTATCATGGTTAAATTTGAGTTTTTCTCTCTAATTTGTGTGGATATTTTTTTTTTTTTTTTATATCTCAGTTCGTGGACTTAGTCATTGTTCGGGAAACGTGTTTTGTGTTTCAGCTATTTGATGCTGTAGAGAAAATTATATGGGAGAATTCTTGCATGGTTTTTGAATGCATACGTAATGGCACTACATTTTTTCTCTGGATATTTGTGTTCCAGAAATTGTGAGTTTTTCTTGCACAATACATTTGTTGTATTTGTGACAACTTTGTGAGAGATAGGAAACTTGGTTAAGTTTCTAGTGGCCTATGTAGTAGTGCATATGGAGAAGTCTTTGCTAGAGACTTTGTATTTGGAGTTCTGTAATAAGTTGTGGCACATTGGTGATTTTTTCTAGAATTTTCTAGACAATTTTATTTGCCGAGTTTTTGCCCTTTTTCAGCAATTATGCTGAATGGAGAGAGTTTATAGTTTTTGACTATAACATTGAGTTATTCCCTGGAGAATTGAGATATATATTTTGGAGTTGTAATTGGAGGTATATTATTTTCGAGTTATAATTTTGAGATATAATATATTGGAATATATTTTTGGCCATTTGATATTTGCCAATGGTGATATGAGGTATGTTTAGTTCAATTATTTTGCAGCCATCTTTGTTGCAAATGGAGACACATTTTTTTGGAGATATATGGGGCAATATTTGTGAGTGCGTGAGTTAAATGCCTTGAGTGGTGCACATTTTTTTGGAGATAGGATTTCCTTTTTTTGATATTCCATTTTGGAGATATATTTTTTGGAGCCTTGTTGCTGAAACAGAGGTGAATATTTTTTATTCCTGGAGTGGTGGTTTTTTATTAACATATGGCTATCAGAGAAATAAGAGGGAATATGTGGATTTGGTAATTAACCAAACCAAAGGGAAAGGAAATTATTTTTAATATCCCGAGTGCTCTTATTATTAATATGGTGTCACATATTTATGTATGGAGGTGGAATTAATCTTGGGCGGGTGACCCTTTTTTGTGGTTATGGAGTTTTGTTTTTTTGAGCCAAGAGAAGATTTCTGTGGTTCTTTCTTTTTGGTTTTGTGACTATTTAGAGGCGAGTGGCATTACTACATTGTGGTCCTATGGAGATGTGCATTTTTTTTATGTTCCACATGTGTTATTTGTTTTTGGAGGCATATAATTGGCAAAGTCATGTTGAGAGATACCTCTTTAAAGACAAATTTTTGAACACATTAGTCATATCCTGGAGTTAATTTGTGAAATGTGCTTACTTCGTGTCAGTTAGACAAGTTTTTTTTTGAGAATCATGAGTTTCCAAACTTGTGTGTCTGACTAGACAATTTTTTTGTGCTGCTGTTAGAGCACACGTCCGCAGGAGGATTTTAGTTTCTGCTGACAATTGCTGTGGTGTTCCTTTTCCTCTGTGGTTGGTTGGTGATTGCTCAGAGTTTTTGCAATATCTGGAAAGTTGTTGACAATAGCATTTCACGGAAGCGCATGGGTAAGAGTTTGCTTTCTAGCAAATTTCCGTAGCTATTCATGGGGCATTTCTTGGGAAAAAATGCGGGGGTTATGTATATTATACATGTACTATGTATTTTGTGATTGGGGAAATCTACTTGTGATTATCTTTATTTTTATTTTTCTTCCTTTTCCTACGAGAAATGTAATTGGGGGATTAAGATTAAATAGCATTTCTTTATGGACGGGAGATGTAATTTTTTGAGGGTTGTTATTTACGTAAATGGGAGTTTGACATTAAGTCTCATTGTACTTAATAATAAGGAGCAGTAAAGGGTTTTTGCTGTTTAAAAGTTGGAGATTATTTTTGATTTTGTGAGTTTGCTGTTAATATCAGAGCTTGAGACAACATTTTTGGGTCTGGGCTTGTTACATGATTTTTTTTTTTTTTTTTTCTTGGGCTCATTACGATTTTTTCTTTTTTTTACTTATAAGAACATTCGAGTTTGAAATGTGAGTGCAGAAGTCCGTGGAGTTGATGTGAGTTTTTGGATTGTGTGTGCTGATGTGTGTTTGAGAATTGAGTTGGAAGAACGTTGATGTTTTTTTTTTCCTTTGAGAGTTATGATAATGACTTTATGATTTAGTGGTCATATTAAGTGGAGTTAATTGGGAGACGTAGTTAGTATTTTCTGACTTTTTGAGATAATTGTTTGATAGAATAGTATGTCTGGGGTTAATTTTTTGGATTGACAGATGACTTGGCTGACATACTAGCACACCAAAAGTCGTTTCCCAACGCTAGCAAGACATCCACCAGCCATGCAGAGAGTGTTGCTGTTGTTTTGTCCATGGCGATCACGAGAGTTCTACAGAGTTCAACAGTCTTTTGGGGATCTGCAGAAGCCGTTAGAAGTCTTCTACAATGAGGGGAGGCATTCCGTCTTCCTACAGTTAGCTACTGTCTGTTCTGGAAGTCGCAGACAAGCAAAGAGGGATATTCAAGAATCCAAGATGAGAGATTATAGTGTTATTGGAAATGAAACGAACAGACTTTATTTTACAATGCTAGAGAGTCGTGCAGTTATTAATTTTTACATTCATTTTAAGCCGGCCAATGTTGTTTATGTTATAGAAGCTATTTTGTTTGACCATTTTGCTAGGCGGGAGCTAGCATTTATTGGTGGTCGAGCTATATTACTCCTAGGGTTATAATTAATGATATATTGCCAATATATTCGTTGTGACCTATTGGAATGCTAAAGAAAAGAGCCGAAGAAACGCCTGAGGAAAAGCTGATAAATGGTTTCTGTCTGCATAGTTAGACGAGTCAATGTACGACAGTTCATGGGCTCATTTCAAAGTGCCTTTGGGACATGGTTGCAGCAGTAATGTGAGGCGTTGTTGAAATGTGCATTCGTATGTGCGTGCACACTTCCTTTTAAAATGTATCATACCCAAGTCTATGGTGGATTTGGATAGAGACGTCTTTGGAAGAAAAAAGGCAGGATACCGAGAAAGCTCTCCGAAAGTGTATTTGAGTTTTGTGTGTGAAATATTCCAGCTGCATGGGTGAGTCTTATACTGTTTTAGCCAAAGAGTGGCTTGTTGTCTGTTTAACATCAATCAGAATATCCAATCTTTAATCTTTGTTGTTAAACTTATGTGTGAAACTTACGAGTGTTTCTCGTGTCATTGAAACAGCTGGTTCTGGCGGACCTATGGGTCCTGACTATGGGGGGACCGAGGGAGTCCCCGATGGGAAGGGGAATAGACATTTGGTGTGACCACTTACTTTTAGACATTTTAATGTTGGGGTTTTATCGGAATTAAGTTAGCCTGTGAGACCTGTTTGATTTACTATCTTTTGTTGTTAAATAAATGTATTTTTTATTATGCAACTCTCTCATTTTGATTACCTGACAGAATGGAGAGAAGGAAAGGCGAAGAGAGAGAGAGAGAGAGAGAGGTATCGCTTAGAGAGAGAGAGAGAAAGAAAGGTCGCGAGCCGCTGGTTGCTTAGAGACAGAGAGAGAGAGAGAGAGAGAGAGAGAGAGAGAGAGAGAGAGAGAGGGAGTGAGAGAGAGAGAGAGAGGAGAGAGAGAGAGAGAGAGAGGTTTGTGTGTTGGTTTGTCTGATGCTCGAGTTACACGTTTACCAAATGAATAACGAGGTTCAGATCTCATTACATATATATATTATATATATATATATATATATATATATATATATATATATATATATATATATATATATATATTTATCACATCACCGTGATTCATATAAATCATTCGAGCTACAAATGTCCTTTAATCTCTAATTCGCTCTACCTCGGAATTGATATATTTTCATATATGTAACGAGGGGTAATTTTTAGATGATAATAATTTTGTACCCCCATGGGATCGAACCACCGTCCAGTAGGACTGGGGAACGAAATCAGGATCGGACAGTGACGCTACCGAACGGCTATCAAGAGAGGCTAAAGGTTTATATCGATTCTGACCATTTCAAATCAGCGCCGATCTCGTTGTTTGTAATTAGAATCGATATGGAACCCACTCCACCATGCTAGCCGATTCGAGCGTTTGACCCACGCAGCCTTATTATGAATATTTATCACATCACCATGATTATATAAATCATTCGAGCTACAAATGTCCTTTAATATCTAATTCGGCTCTACCTCGGAATTGATATATTTTCATATATGTACCGAGGGGTTGGGGGAATTTTTAGTTGATAATAATTTCATACCCCCCCCCAGGGGATCGAACCACCGTCCAGTAGGACGGGGAACGAAAACAGGATCGGTCAAGAGAGGCTGAAGGTTTATATCGATTTCTGACCATTTCAAATCAACGCTGATCTCATTGTATTTGTAATAAGAATCGATATGGAAACCCCCTCCACCATGCAAGCCGATTTGAGCGTTTGACCCACGCAACCTTATTATGAATATTTATCACATCACCATGTTTCACATAAATCATTCAAGCTACAAATGTCCTTTAATATCTAATTTCGCTCTACCTCGGAATTGATATATTTTCATAAATGTACGGAGGAGGGGGAATTTTTAGTTGATAATAATTTCATACCCCCATGGGATCAAACCACCATCCAGCAGAACAGGGAACGAAATCATCATCGGACAAGACATTTGTAGCTCGAATGATTTATATGAGTCACGGTGATGTGATAAATATTCTTAATAATGCTGCGTGGGTCAAACGCTCGAATCGGCTAGCATGGTGGAGGGGGTTCCATATCGATTCTAATTACAAATACAACGAGACCGGCGTGATTTGAAATGGTCAGAATCGATATAAACATTTAGCCTCTCTTGATAGCCGTTCGGTAGCGTCACTGTCCGATCCTGATTTCGTTCCCCGTCCTACTGGACGGTGGTTTGATCCATGGGGGGTACAAAATAATTATCAACTAAAAATTACCCCCTCTGTACATATATGAAAAATATATCAATTACGAGGTAGAGCGAATTAGATATTGACAGGACATTTGTAGCTCGAATGATTTATATGAATCACGGTGATGTGATAAATATTCATAATAAGGCTGCGTGGGTCAAACGCTCGAATCGGCTAGCATGTGGTGGAGGGGGTTCCATATCGATTCCAGTTACAAATACAACGAGATCGGCGTTGATTTGAAAATGGTCAGAATCGATATAAACCTTTAGCCTCTCTTTGATAGCCGTTTCGGTAGCGTCACTGGGGGGGGTCGATCCTGATTCGTTCCACCCCGTCTACTGGACGGTGGTTCGATCCCCATGGGGGTACAAAATTATTATCAACTAAAAATTCCCCTCGGTACATATATGAAAATATATCAATTGCCGAGGTAAGAGCGAATTAGATATTTAAAGGACATTTGTAGCTCGAAGAATGATATGAATCACGGTGATGTGATAAATATTCATAATAAGGCTGCGTGGGTCAAACGCTCGAATCGGCTAGCATGGTGGAGGGGGTTCCATATCGATTCTAATTACAAATACAAAACGAGATCGGCGTTGATTTGAAATGGTCAGAATCGATATAAACCTTTAGCCTCTCTTGATAGCCGTTTCGGTAGCATCACTGTCCGATCCTGATTTCGTTCCCCGATCCTACTGGACGGTGTTCGATCCCATGGGGGTACAAAATTATTATCAACTAAAATTCCCCCTCGGTACATATATGAAAATATACAATTCCGAGGAAGAGCGAATTAGATATTAAAGGACATTTGTAGCTCGAATGATTTATATGAATCACGGTGATGTGACAAATATTCATAATAAGGCTGCGTGGGTCAAACGCTTGAATCGGCTAGCATGGTGGAGGGGTTCCATATCGATTCTAATTACAAATACAACGAGATCGGCGTTGATTT
This sequence comes from Macrobrachium nipponense, assembly GCF_015104395.2. Lineage (NCBI taxonomy): Eukaryota > Metazoa > Arthropoda > Malacostraca > Decapoda > Palaemonidae > Macrobrachium > Macrobrachium nipponense. The sequence continues at coordinate 36,914,397 of NC_061095.1, read as the reverse complement.
GAAATGGTCAGAATCGATATAAACCTTTAGCCTCTATTGATAGCCGTTTCGGTAGCGTCACTGTCCGATCCTGATTTCGTTCCCCGTCCTACTGGACGGTGGTTCGATCCCATGGGGGTACGAAATTATGATCACTAAAAATTCCCCTCGGTACATATTATGAAAATATAATCAATTCCTAGGTAGAGCGAATTAGATATTAAAGGACATTTGTAGCTCGAATGATATATAAAATATATATATATATATATATATATATATATATATATATATATATATATATATATAGAATATATAAATTCACTGATGTACAGATAGAAGGACTTCAATGTTAGAGCTTACGATCAAAGCTGAAATCACTGTTTTTCTTTTTCTTTTTCACCTCCATGGAAATTAAATTTAATAAAAGTGAGTGTTGTTATGAATGTTTTAACTTTTGATTGATTTTCAAGCAAAAAGTGGTCTTGTGTCGGATGGTAAGTCATAATGTTTTCACAGATGAATTTGAACTCAATCCAGTTCCTGTTTCATGTTTTACTTTTTTATTCTCTGAATGTTTTGAAAATCAGTGAGATATAATTTTTCAGAAAATGGACATCATTCCACATAATGCATTATCTATTACTCATGAAAAACAAAAGTGAGAACAAAATTGCTGGCGAAAAGAGAAATCTCACAATAGAGTCATTGCTCTGCATTTGTCCTTTTAAAGTGCAGACTATTTGCTTGACCATTTTTTCCTTTTATTAGTAATTTTTGTCTATGATCTTTCACATGGAAAAATTAAATTTCCAAACACCTCATAAAACACTAGAGGATAGCTT
>NC_061095.1:36898573-36906073 GCF_015104395.2 Macrobrachium nipponense | reverse complement strand
TACTACGAGAACAAAGAAATGTAACTGACATTTGTAATTAAACGCGACTTTTTAGAAAATATAGTTGCATGGAATTATACCACATCATCATAAAACTCGAGTTATTCATAACCTTTGTTAATAAATCTATTGAAGTCAGCCGACAGTTATTTTATGCCCTCGAGTTAACAAAAAACACGTTTAAAGTATTTTTGTTGGGAGAATCTTTATTAGTAAAATAAAGGCCTGAGAGCATGTTATTATTATGATTATGAACGTTCGCATAATCTCTTTTATATGTAACACGTGATTCTGCCTAATTAATAATAAAAGCTAATTTAAATTTTTTTCAGACTACCTGTGACTTATTCCATTTTCAGTTTTAATTGATATTCCGATAGAAAATCACCCTCTAATTATTCTAACGATCTTGCTTGTATAATACGATAATCTTTGTAATATGAAGATAATTGTCTTAAGAAAAAATAATTTATGCCTTAGTTTATAAAGATTTTTCATTTATCAAATACAAGAAGATACTTATTTAATCGACCAATTTTGAGGTGATTTCGTACACTACAAACACTTAAATTGGAACTGATATTCCGAGGAGTTAATACCCGATGCCAACAGGAACAGTCGGGTCGTCGCGCTGAGATGTGGCGGGGGTAATGAACTTCCGATCAAAGTCAGAAAACGGCTAATCTCTTTGATTGGCATAATCAGCCCTTCTCTTGAAGCTGTGTCAGGAGCTGCTAATGACAACGGTGATCGTTTTAAAAACTGGTGCCCCTTCTGTACGATTCCCAAATGAAAATGTCACATTCCTCTCGCCTGAGTTTACTCGTTCGGGAACCAAGACATTATTTCAGGGAAGTATTTGATTTACTGAATGCGGCGCAAACAAGTTGTGCCAGTAAAGAGGGGGTTGTGGATGTGATTTTATTTTATTTTTATTTTTATTTCCAATTCATGACCTCAATTATAAGGCGCAGTTGTGTTTTTAGAGAAGATGCTTGTTGCGATGAATATTTTGTATAATGCCAGGAACGTTTTATCTTTTCTTAAAACCCTCTTCTTAATTCCATAACCTAAACCAACGATTTATGAAAAAGTAAATATGTAAGTAACACTAGAGAGAATATGAACATCTAATATGGAATGAGGTAATATGAATTTCAATGCAATACCTGTGTTTACATATTGGGATGGACAGATACCGGAAGATAAGCAAAATAAAAATGGAAATTTCCAATGAAAAGAAATTAATTTTACCAACAATTTAAACATAAACATCAAATAGCTGATATGAAGAGAAGGATGATAAAAACACAGAAATTCACTAATAGATTTACAGATGACGTCTTTGGGATAATTGAATTGGTGGGAGGGTTAGGATTATTGAGATAAATAAATGAAATGGAAAAAAGCCGTCAGTTTTTAAACATTCAATGTATATGACATGTTTTAACAACTGTATTCAGCTTTTTATCCATAGCACAAATAGAAACTTGGGTATATAAAGGAAAACCACGTTCCAACAATTTTACAGTTTGGATGTATGATTCAGAAATTTCGTTAAAAGGAAAAGATTGAAAGATACGTTAACAGCGGTGAAATTAGTTATAAAATGAACGCTTTTTTTTTCTTCGCGTATACAGTGTTATGGTCAGTTCATCTTCTTATCATTAATCAAATTAATGAAGAGGACAGAAACGGAAAAGACGAGCATTTTTAATTCACCCAAGAATTAATTAAAACTCACTATGCGTGTAACCCATCTCTCTTGCCTCCGAAAAAACATCTAATTCGCATCCCATTCCATTAATTACGACGAGCGTTTCAAAGATACGATTTGATGAATAAAGCATCTGATATGCATTATAGTTAATTATAAAATATATTAAATATAAACTGAAGACATTATAGAGGTTTCAATTATTTTGTTAATATTAACCTATTTGTGTTCACGACAGCGCATAGTCATAATTATCTATTGTGCATCACTATACACAGTGACCGGAAATAATGAATAAAAACGCCACAATAATGTATTTCAGACTACTTTTCTAAATACAAATAATGGGTATAAAAAAAAAGAGAGAAAAAAAAAACAGGGAGCTTCCGACCGTTTGCAAATGATTTATTTAGCCAACTGATTCTAAACCGAATAAAAATACTTCGTTTTCGAATAAATGCAAATATACGTAAATCTGTATTTTTTGACAGTCCAGGAAACCACTGAAGTGACAGTAACAGGCACCGATGCTGGGAGTCGTTCACACCCACGAATCACCTATACTCACTAGGAATGAGCAGAAGGCCTTACGATACAGAGTCAGCTGTTTAAGATAACAACACTTGGCTCACAGGAACGGCGAAACAGCCATTACATGACCGCTATATTCACGACAAAAGTTGTTTTATGGTGTCCTGTACTGTGACAAAAAAAAAAATTATTTTTTTCTTTTTAAGAAAAACTAGATTCATTATTCAGTTGTCTGAAGAGAACCGTTGTGAAAACGGTCGAAAGCTTCTTGATTTTTTAACGCCTTTTTTTTTTTTTTGTATTTTAAAAAAGTACGGTCTCTTATACATTATTGTAGATTTTTATTCAATATATTCACAATGTCATATTATAAATATCTATTTTTCTCTTTTTCAAACCTAGGAAAGTTTTGTCAAATGCTAAACGATATTCCCTATAATTACTGAGTCAGTTTTATTTAAACATCATAAAATTCGAATGTCAAGATACTTTGCTATTCCAAACCTAAAGAACTGTTATTTAGAGAACGAAAAATAAGCTCTCATTTGTCTAGAAAACTGACTTATTCTCTTTTCACTTCCTCACCAGAAAAATATAATGAAATTAATATTGAGATTTCACGTGAAGATATAAAAGATTAAGTTTATTTTCTTATGAACTTTTAGCTTAAAATCTGTTTCCTTTCTGATTTGATAATACGCACTTCCATTAGTGTTATGAACTGGATTTGACTTGTGGTTGTGTTCTTAGTGACTTTGAAAATTTGATGAGGATGAATATATATAATTTAAATTTCGAGTATTATTATTACAAAAGAGAAAGATTTCAACATAAGTGAATGAACGACTTATTAACATACACATTCCCTTTGGTATATACGCTTTCTTGTGAATCAAGTGAGTAAACTTTGCCCTAACGTAGGGACAAAGTTTCTAGAAAAAGGATAAATTTAAAGGTATTTGCAGAGAAAATTTGTTTCCATGAATAGGTAATGGAGAAATAAACCTAATTGGAAGTATTTCTCCAAATGAATAAATAAAAATAAATGCACCAAAACCTTCCCCATCCGGGACTTTTCAGAAAAGAACCAACGAATACCGCGAGACAAACGAGAGTTTTCTTTTTTGAAATTGTCCCCTTTGACCTTTTTATATTTCCTTTACGTTCCCCTACACATGAAAGGGTCAAGTCGACCTCTTTTTTACACAGATTCTTGGAAAAGCAAAAACAAAATCTTTCGACTTTTGAGATATTGTATTGGGTATTTTTATATATGTACACACACACACACACACACACACACCCAATATATATATATATATATATATATATATATATATATATATATATATATATATATATATATATATATATATATATATATATATATATATATATATAATTTTAGGATGAATGGGACAGGATGATTTAGATGCTTGATTCTCTGATTTACATACATAGTAAAAGGTATCAAAAGCATAGTAGTGCCTTTTTCATAACTGGTACAATCGGGAATATATGTGTGAGCTCCACCCAACATCCGTTCGTTTTTTTTTTTTTTTTTTTTTTTTTTCACTCTGGGGCGACCTAACCTTCCCTGCAGTCTTCTTGACCTTCGTGGACGTATACTCCTCCGTAGTTTGGAATTATACCCTTGCTGTCCATCTTTTTCGTTATGTTCTTACAATTCTGGTATATTATCTCACAAGTAGTCTAGTCCTCTAAATTATTCCCAACCTTGCCTTCCATCGTTTTTACATGTGAATAAAGACCTTCCATGTTTTATTTTGCTCGTTATAAATGAAATCTGAATTTTTCCAGTCGATCTTATGGTTGTAATTCCAGCAGTTGTTTGGCCAGTGTTATGGCGAAGTTCTTTGCCTTATGTCGTCTTTTTCTCTTCTTGCACGATTTGCCCTTCTGACCAAAATATACCGAGCCCTCTTCGCCTCTCCTTTTATGGGCACTTAATTTTTGGTCACTTTATTCCTAATGATTTTTTTAATTCCCCTCCAATCTTTTAATAATGTTACTGTTTGGAGAGGCGATCAATTTTTATTCTTTCATCTTTCTCTTGGTGTTCCCCTCTAAGTCTTTCCTAGCCTTCCTATGCTCCAGTGAGTTAGGTAAGCGAACAATCAACCCTTTCATCACCCTCTATCTTGATATCCCTCCTATCAAGATGGGAAGGATGACAGGAATGAATATCAGGGACAGTGGGTTTGTAGCCCCACCTTAAATTTGACAGAGTTTTGATTCTTTATTAGTTTCATCAGAAAACAAAACTGGGATACCAGACTAACTGGTGCATAGCAAGGTTAGGAAACACTACTTAAGGAAAGGCACCAAGACAATGATGCAATACATACGAAAAATATAGTTGCATGGAATTATACCACATCATCATAAAACTCGAGTTATACATGACCTTTGTTAATAAATCTATTGAAATCAGCCGACAGTAATTTTATGCTCTCGAGTCAACAAAAAACACGTTTAAATATTATTGTTGGGAGAATCTTTATTAGTAAAATAAAGGCCTGAGAGTCTGTTATTTATATGATTATGAACGTTCGCATAATCTTTTTTTTTTTTATGTAACACGTGATTCTGCCTAATTAAAAAAAATAATAAAAGCTCAATAAAATTTTTTTCAGACAACCTGCAATTTATTCAATTTTCAGTTTTAATTGATATTCCGATTGAAAATCCACCCTCTAATTATTCTTATTCAATCCTCAACGATATAATATATATATATATATATATATATATATAATATATATATATATATATATATATATATATATATATATATATATATATATATATATATATATCTATATATATATATATATATATATCTATATATATAGTATATATATATATATATATATATATATATATAAATCGTTTGAGGATTGAATAAGACAGGATGGTTTAGATTCTGGATTCTCTTATTTACATACATAGTACAAGGTATCAAAAGCATAGTGCCTTTTTGATAACAGCTACAATTGGGAATATATGTGTGTGCTCCACCCAACATATGTTGCTTTTGACCTTCGTGGACGTATATACGCCTCCGTAGTTTGGAATTATCCCTTTGCTGTCCATCTTTTTCGTTATATTCTTCTTGAAATTCTGGTATATTATCTCACAAGTAGTCTAGTCCTTCAAATTATTCCCAGCTTTGCCTTCCATCGTTTTTTCATGTCAATAAAAACCTTCTATGTTTTGTTTTTGCCGTTATAAATGAAATCTGAATTTTTCCAGTCGATCTTATGGTTGCAATTCTAGCAGTGTTTGGCCAATGTAATGGCGAATGTTCTGCTTATGTTGTCTCGCTCTCTTCTTGCACAATTTCCCCTTCTGACCAAAATATACCTTATTGCAATTGTCACAAGATGCTAGGTTTACCCAGGCCCTCTTCTCCCCTCCTTTTATGGACATTTTATTTTTGGTCACATTATCCCTAATGCTCTTGTAATTCTCATCTAATCTGTCAAAATGTATTGTTTGGAATGACGATCTTATTTTTCTTCTTTCATCTTTCTCTTGGTGTTTTTCCCCTCTAAGTCTTTCCTAGCCTTCCTATGCTCCAGTGAGTTAGGTAAGCTAACAATCAACCCTGTCATCACCTCTATCTTGATATCCCTCCTATCAAGATGGGAAGGATGACAGGAATGAATATCAGGGACAGTTGGGTTTGTAGCCCACCTTAAATTTTGACAGGAGTTTGATTCTTTATTAGTTTCATCAGAAAAACAAAAACTGGGATACCAGACTAACTGGTGCATAGAAAAGTTAGGAAACACTACTTAAGGAAAGGCACCAAGACAATGATGCAATAAATACGAAAAATAAGATCATCATTGCAAGGAATTTTATTTTATTCTTCATTTCACCAAATGGTCGAACGTCAAATTTCAATAGGGATTTAGTTATCAGTGACTTTGGAATCACCCGTTCAACCCGATACTTACGTAGGAACCGTATAGGTACGTATTCTTTGGATGTATGGGCTTGAGTGAGGACGCCTGCAAAATCTCTAACGGCATATTCTAAGACGGGAATAAGAACCTATGAATATAGAAAGAAGCGCGCGATATTTATCAATGATTACAATAATTTCAGCACTTGATTTATGCATCATAGATCACCATTAGTGAGAAATTAGGACTAGGTGTTGAGACTTTACTTCTAAACCACATACGAAGGATTAACACAGTGGCAGAATATATATGCATAGAGGACCGTGCTGAGAAAGATAAGCCCGTTGGAGACAAAAGGTCTACAATTGACAGATGTCAATGTAAGGATTGACAATACTCATTAAGTCTAAGGTCCGTTGCTATGTTTACAAATTTGATAATCCTATTCCATTTAAATCTACTATCTTCCCAAAAAAGTTAAACGTTTAACAAGTTTCTTTTGAGATTATACAACCAACTTTATAGATTCTTTCATTGATATTCATGTTTTGACAATACCTTTCTATTGTAAAACAATTACAGATCAAATACCAGACAGCCAGCGCCTTCTCTAGGCACTTTAAATACTGAAAAATAAAGAAAACAAATACAGCATTAATATCTTAAGAGACACGGAATTTTCCCCACGTTTATGAGGAGAAATATAGGATATCAAACGGCGTATAACCTGGCGCCAAGGGGGCTGGGAATAGAGAGAGAGAGAGAGAGAGAGAGAGAGAGAGAGATAGAGAGAGAGAGGGTGGGGTGGGTGGGGAGGAGGAGGGGGAGGAGGAAGAGAGAAAACACCGGACGTTGTTATTCTACCTGGGCGGTCTATCCTATGAGTCATACCATAATGGGGTACGCAGGCTAACACCCGGGAGAGACCAAGACGCTTATGAGGTTACAAGCCTTATAGAGAAAACTGTACAAATTAAACCTCATAAGAACACTTATTATTGTCAAGGTTAATGTCCTCAGATGATGTCTAATAATAATAATAATAATAATAATAATAATAATAATAATATATAATAATAATAAGCATGATCTGCAACATCGCAATCATCGGCCCGGAGAAACAGTGGCTTGAGACCGGCTCAAGACACCAAGAAAACGAAGACTTACCGCTACCAGCCAATAGGAGATCAGCATGGGGCAGACCCCCTGCTGTCAACCCCAAATATACAATATAAGGAGGACGGACACCACACGAAGATCCACCCTCAGCTTCCAGGCAGAGGATATCTGGCAGCTCCAGACGAAAGCTCGCTTTAA
>NC_061095.1:36884528-36898073 GCF_015104395.2 Macrobrachium nipponense | reverse complement strand
TTAAAGCGAGCTTTCATCTGGAGCTGCCAGACATCCTCGGGCTGGGAAGAAAACAATCTCCACAAGTGTAACGCTGCTGAAGTAGCCATTACTTTTAATAAAGTATGTTATTATTATTATTATTATTATTATCATAATATTTAATATTTGTTGCTCTATCACAGTCCTCCAACTCGACTGGGGGTGGTATTTATAGTGTAGGGTTCCGGGTTGCCTCCTGCCTCCTTATTATTATTATTATTATTATTATATTATTATTATTATTATATTATTATTATTATTATATAAGACGTTATCTGAGGGCATTAACCTTGACAATAATAAGTGTTCTTATGAGGTTTAATTTGTACAGTTTTCTCTATAAGTCTTGTAACCTCTCATAGACGTCTTGGTCTATCCCGGGTGTTAGCCTGCGTACCCCATTATGGAATGACTCATAGGATAGACCGCCCGGATAGAATAACAACGTCCGGTGTTTTCTCTCTTCCTCCTTCCCACCCACCCCTACTCTATCTCTATCTCTCTCTCTCTCTCGCTCTCTCTATCTCTCTCTCTCTCTCTCTCATTCCTGCTTGGCGCCAGGTTATACGCAGTTTGATAATTTCTATGTTCTTTATAAGCTCAGCTCTTTCTGATCTCCTGTTATGTTTTTCCCTATAGTGAATGAAAATGGCCCCTTCTTGAAGATGACACGAGAGACGCTTGGAGAGTCTGGTAGTGGTCATCCCGATATAAGAATGGTGGCATCCATCTACAAGCATGTGGAATTCGTAGATGACACTCCTTCTCTTCAAAGACGTTTCTGGGGGCGCCGGGTTGTTTCTAAGAAAGCAGCTGGCTGGTTTTCATGTTTTTTGTAATAAATTATGAGGCTAATTTTATCACTTTCTGTAGTGGAGGAGACATTTTCACTGATTATTTATCTTATAGCCTTTTCATCTTCCAAATATTTGTGGTGCATATGATTTTTATAAAATATTTTTATAGCTCCACTTTGGTCGTTAGTTACGGTCGTTCTTTCTTGGTGCCATTTAATTATGGAGTCCCTCGTTTGGCGTTCGACCATACGGTTTGAAAAGTTATTATTAATGAGAACTTGTGTAGACCTTTCGATCTCCCTGGTGGTTTCTCTCCATGTGGAACAGTGTGTAAGGGCGCGGCGGACGAAGGCATCTACCACCGATCTTTTATACCTGCCTGGGCACTCGCTGGACCCATTAAGGCATAGACCCGGGTTGTGGGTTTCTTGTAAACCGTGGTGGTGTATCCCGTAGGGGTCTGCTGTACCCGAACGTCCAGGAAGGGAGGGCACCGTCAACGCTGCGTTCACACGTGAAGTGGAGGATGGCGGAGCATTCTTCGAAGGTGTTTCTTAAAGTTTCAAGGTCCTCTTCTCTGTCGACTTTTATGAAGGTGTCGTCTATGTAGCGGTAGTATTGGGGAGGACAGGGGATCTTATTGAAAACTCTTTCTTCGACGACACTCATGTAGAAGTTGGCAAATAGAACCCCTAATGGGGATCCCATTGCCACGCCGTCAATCTGGCTATAAAGATGTCCTCTGTGGGTCGTGAATGGTGCCTTTTTAGTACATATTTCAAGGAGGGCTTTTAGGGCTTCCTCGGGGATGTTCAAAGCCTGCGTCTCCTCACATCTGTATACTCTGTCGAGGATGTGTTCAATCGTCTCGTCGACTGGAACGTTCGTGAAGAGGCTCTCGACGTCAAGAGAGGCGATGATATCTGTAGACGGAGAGTCTCGGAGTTTACGTAAAAAGTCGGTAGATGACTGTAGACAATACCTGTCAGGGATATATGGCGTGAGGAGTTCATTGAGTCTCTTCGCGATTTTGTAAGTCGGGGTTAGGATTTGGCTTATAATAGGGCAAAGAGGATTTCCAGGCTTGTGGGTTTTTACGGTGCCGTAAATATACCCTGGATTAAAGTCACCCTGGGCAAGGGGAAGCCTGGGAGCATGCCTAGCGGCATGGATTCTTTCGACCGTCCTATTAATGTCTCGTCGGATGTCTTCGATGTCATCTACAGACTTTTTACGTAAACTCCGAGACTCTCCGTCTACAGGTATCATCGCCTCTCTTGAAGAATCCATAAAGTTGGTTCTACAATTTCAAAAGAACCTTGTTAAACGTTTAACCTTTTTGGGAAGATAGTAGATTTAAATAGAATAGAATTATCAAATTTGTAAACATAGTAACGGATCATAGCGCTAATGAGTTTTGTCAATCCTTACATTGACATCTGTCAGTTGTAGACCTTTTGTTTCTAACGGCGTATCTTTCTCAGCACGGTCCCCTTTGTATATGTAAAATGCAATGGTATGTTAATAGTCAAAATTAGGTTGGTAACAGGTGACGAAAACAGACTGGAATGCGTAGTAGAACAGCCTCGAGTGTTTTGGAAAATTTGGAAACATTAGTGAATTCTTCAGGATGTCGGGGGGAGGGCGCAATATGACCTACTTGGTCGGAAGTCATATGATTGTGGCATCAGAAAAATGCAGTTGCGTGTGTATGTTAGTTTGTGCGCCAAACAGGGCATGTCCATTGTATGTGCGGGTAGCACATACATCAGAATCGTGAGTAGACTAGCGTGTGTATGTTTGTTCGTCCAATAGGGTGCGTATGTTTGTACATCCATTAGGGTGCGTACGTTTTTGCGTCCATTATGGCAAATGAATCGTAATATAATTGCTTAGATGGTGAGAAATAGGGACTTTATCGACAGACTCTCATATAAGTCGCCAGGGACTTTGAGAAGCTGAGGAGTCATTTAGAAGATCCTTTTGATAAGGTAAAGAATATTTGAAAGAAACAGTGATGGTTATTTTTCAGATACTCTGAAATGAGGAGTACGGTGCATATCTTAATATTATTGGAGAACTTTGATCTACTATATTTCTCATAATTGTGGTTTCTTTTACAGAGAGATTCAGTTTGTCACTACCGAAATTGAAATCTCTATATGAAATTTACCTGTGAAAGAGTGATGGGGTTTTTTGACAGTGAGAATAGTGTGTGGCTATTTTATTCAATATGCTCATGCAAAGCATTAATGGTGTTTCTTGTTTTTTTGGATTTAAAATTCATTTTCTTTTATTTTTATGCTAGCTTTTCTGGGGAAATAACAACTGTATTTTTGTATCTCAAGAGTTACTAGTTACTAGTTAGGCTTTATCTCCTTTAATCAAACAATGTCCATTATACCTATAACCTATAACACATATATATTCTGCCACTGTGTGTTAATCCTTCGTATGTGGTTTAGAAGTAAAGTCTCAACACCTAGTCCTAATTTCTCACTAATGGTGATCTATGATGCACAAATCAAGTGCTGAAATTATTGTAATCATTGATGAATATCACGCTCTTCTTTCTATATTCATAGGTTCTCATTCCCGTCTTAGAATATGCCGTTAGAGGTTTTGCAGACGTCCTCACTCAAGCCCATACATCCAAGGAATACCTATGCGGTTCCTACGGAAGTATCGTGTTGAACGGGTGATTCCAAAGTCACTGATAACTAAATCCCTATTGAAATTTAGCATTCGACCATTTGGTGAAATGAAGAATAAAATAAAATTCCATGCAGTGATGATCTTATTTTTCGTATTTACTGCATCATTGTCTTGGTGTCTTTTCCTAAGTAGTGTTTCCTAACGTTTCTATGCACCAGTTAGTATGGTATCCCAGTTTTTATTTTTTTAATGAAACTAATAAAGATTCAAGCTCTTGTCAAATTTAAGGTGGGCTACAAACCCTACAGGCCTCAATATTGATTCCTGTCATCCATCCCATCTTGATAGGAGGGATATCAAGATAGGGGTGATGACAGGGTTGATTGTTAGCTTACCTAACTCACTGGTGCATAGTAAGGCTAGGGAAAAATTCGCGAGAAAAAGCAACCAAGAGAAAGATGGAATAAAAAAGAAAAATATGATCGTCATTCCAAACAATAACATTATTAACAGATTAGATGGGAATTAAAAAAGCATTAGGAATAAAGTGACCAAAAATAAAATGTCCAAAAAAGGAGAGGAGAAAAGACTGGGTAAACTTCGTGTCTTGTGACAATTGCAATAAGGTATACTTTGGTCAGAAGGGCAAATTGTGCAAGAAGAGAGCGAGACAACATAAGCAGAACATTCGCCATTACATTGGCCAAACACTGCTAGAATTGCAACCATAAGATCGACTGGAAAAATTCAGATTTCATTAATAACGACAAAAACAAAACATAGAATGTTTATATTGACATGAAAAACGATGGAAGGAATAATTTAGAGGACTAGACTACTTGTGAGATAATATACCAGAATTGTAAGAACATAACGAAAAAGATGTACAACAAAGGGATAATTCCAAACTGCGGAGGAGTATACGTCCACGAAGGTCAAGAATACTACAGGGAAGGTTTTAAGTCGCTCCAGAGATAAAAAAAAAGCAACAGATATTGGATGGAGCACAAACATATATTCCCAGTTGGAGCTGTTATGAAAAAGGCACTATGCTTTTGATGCCTTGTACTTTTTATGTAAATCAGAGAATCAAGGATGTAACCATCCTGTCTCATCGTCTCATCCAATCCTAAAACGATATATATATATATATATATATATACTATATATATATATATATATATATATATATATATATATATATATATATATATATATACTGTATAAAGATACCCCCATACAATATCTATCAAAAGTCGAAAGATTCTGCTTTTCCAAGAATCTGTGCGAAAAAGAGGTCGACTTGACCCTTTCATATGTAGGGGAACGTAAAGGAAATATAAACAGGTCAAGGGGGACAATTTCCAAAAAGTAAACTTCTCGATTGTCTCACGTGTTCGTTGGTTCTTTTCTAAAAGTCCCGGATGGGGAAGGTTTTGGTGCATTTTTTTTATTTATTTATTTGGAGAAATACTTCCAATTAGGTTTTATTTCTCCAAAGGGAATGTGTATGTTAATAAGTCGTTCATTCACTTATGTTGAAATCTTTCCCTTTAATTATTGTAATAATAATACTCGGTATTTAAATGTTAAATATATTCATCCTCATCAAATTTTCAAAGTCACTAAGAACACAACCCACAAGTTAGATTCTCCAGTTCATAACACTAATGGAAATGTCAAGAAATTAAATGCTGGTATTATCAAATCAGAAAGGAAACAGATTTTAAGCTAAAAGTTCTTAGAAATAAACTTAATCTTCTATATCTTCTTGTGAAATCTCAACATTAATTTCATTATATTTTCTGGTGAGGAAGTGAAAAGAGAATAAGTCAGTTTTCTAGACAAATGAGAGCTTATTTCTCGTTCTCTGAATAACAGTTTTTAGGTTTGGAAATAGCAATTTACATATCTTGACATCCGATTTTTATGATGTTTAAATAAAAAATGACTCGGGATATCGTTTAGATGACAGAACTTTCCTAGGTTTGAAAAAGAGAAAAATATAAATTTATAATATGCCATTGTGAATATAATGAATAAACATCTACAATAATATATAAGAGACCGTACGTTTTTAAAATACAAAAAAAGGTTAAAAAAAAACTAAGGATCTTTCGACCGTTTTGACAACGGTTGTCTTCAGCCAACTGAATAAAAAATCTAGTTTTTCTTAAAAAAGACCAAATGTAAATTTTTTGTCACAGCTCAGGAAACCATCGAACAACTTTCGTCGTGAATATACCGGCCAAGTAATGGCTGTTTCACCGTTCCTGTGAGCAAAGAGCTGTTATCTTTAACGGCTGACTTTGTATCGTAAGGCACTCCTGCTCATTCCTAGTGACTATGATTCGTGGGTGGTGAACGACTCCCAACATCGTTGCCTCCTGTTTCTTCGACTGCTGCCACTTCAACATCCTGTTCTGGGAAAGATGAGGCAATTACGTGACGGCTATATTCGCGCCGGAAGTTGTTCTGTGGTTTCCTGGACTGGCAAAAAAAAAAAAAAAAGAATTATATGAATTTTTTTAGAAAAAGTATTTTTATTCGGTTTAGAATCAGTTGACTAAAGAAACCGTTTTGCAAACGGTCGGAAGCTCCCTGTTTATTTTTATAACCCTTATTATATTTGGAAAAATACAGCCTCATATACATTAGTATGACTTTTTTACTCATTATTTCCTGTCAGTGTATAGTGTTGGACCATAGATAATTATGACGATATGCAGCCGTGAACGCAAATAGGGTAATATTAACAAAATAATTGATACTTCTATAATGTCTTCTGTTTATACTTGATATTTTTTTATAATTAACTATAATGCATATCAGATGCTTTATTAATCAAAGCGTATCTTTGAAACGCTCGTCGTAATTAATGGAAATGGGATGCGAATTACATGTTTTCGGAGGCAAGAGAGATGGGTTACGCATAGTAAGTCTTAATTAATTCTTGGGCGAATTAAAAATGTTCGTCTTTTCCGTTTCTGTTCTCTTCCTTAATTTGATTAATGATAAGAAGATGAACTGGCCGGGAAGAAAAAGCGTTCTTTTTATAACTAATTTCATTCTCTGTTGGACGTATCTTTCCCTTTTCCGAAAATTCTGATCATACATCCAAACTGTAAATTTGTGACTTGTTTTTTGTATACCCATGTTTATATTTGTGCTATGGCTGAAAAGCTGAATACAGTTGTTAAAACATGTCATATACATTGAATGTTTAAAACTGACGGCTTTTTCCATTTCATTTATTTATCTCAATAATCCTAACCATCCACCAATTTAATTATTCCAAAGACGTCATCTGTAAATCTCTTAGTGAATTTCTGTGTTTTTATCATCCTTCTCTTCATATCAGCTATTTGATGTTTATGTTTAAAATTGTTAAATTAATTTATTTTGATTGGAAATTTCCATTTTTATTTTGCTTATCTTTCGGTATCTTGTCTATCCCAATATGTAAACACAGGTATTGCATTGAAATTCATATTAATTTATTCCATATTAGATGTTCATAATCTCTCTGGTGTTAATTACATAATTTACTTTTCATAAACCGTTCTTTAAAGTTATGGAATTAAGAAGAGTGTTTTAAGAAAAGATATTTAAAAACGTTACCTGCATTATACAAATATCCATCGCAACAAGCACTCTTCTATAAAACACAACTGCACCTTATAATTGAGTCCTACATTGGAAATAAAAATAAAATAAAATCACATCCACAACCCCTCTTTGCTGGCCCAACTTGTTTGCGCATTCAGTAAATCAAATACTTCCGAGAAATAATGTCTTGGTTCCCGAACGAGTAAACTCAGGCGAGAGGAATGTGACATTTTCAATTGGTAATCGTACAGAAGGGCACCAGTTATTAAAACGATCACCTTGTCATTAGCAGCTCTCGACACAGCTTCAAGAGAAGGGCTGATTATGCCAATCAAAGAGATTAGCCGATTTCTGACTTTGATCGGAAGTTCATTACCCCCGCCACATCTCAGCGCGACGACCCGACTGTTCCTGTTGGCATCGGGTATCAACTTCGCCGAGTATCAGTTCCAATTTAAGTGTGAGTAGTGTACGAGGTCACCTCAAAATTGGTCGATTAAATAAGTATCTTCTTATTTGATAAATGAAAAATCTTTATAAACTAAGGCATAAATTATTTCTTAAGACAATTATCTTCATATTACAAAGATTATCGTATTATACAGGCAAGATCGTTAGAATAATTAGAGAGTTGATTTTCAATCGGAATATCAATTGAAAACTTGAAAATGGAATAAATCACTTAGAAAAAATAATTCAAATTAGTTTTTATTAATTTTTTGGATTAAGGCAGACCTCACGTGTTACATAAAAAAAAAGATTATGCAAACGTTCATAATTGTATAAATAACACTCTCAGGCCTTTCTTTTACTAATAAAGATTATCCCAACAAAAATATTTAAACGTGTTTTTTGTTGACTCGAGAGCATAAAATTATTGTCGGCTGATTTCAATAGATTTATTAACAAAGGACATGAATAACTCGAGTTTTATGATGATGTGGTATAATTTCATGCAACTATATTTTCTAAAAAGTCGCGTTAATTACAATGTCAGGTTACATTTCTTAGTTCTCGTAGTAAAAAAATAATCGACCCCATCATTGAATATTCGGTTATTTATAAATTTATGGGGATGGAATTAACAAGGCTTGTAAAAAGTGGGGAATTGAGAAAATTCATATTATATATATATATATATAATATATATATATATATATATATATATATATATATATATATATATATATATATATATATATATATATATAAATTAAGGTTTTAATCCCCTTTATCTCATAAACAACAAAATGTAATTACTTACTAGACAACAGAAGGCCTTTGGACAAGAACTAGATATTAAAAGAAAACTATGTGGCTGAAGGTCAGTTTTCAGAGTAAAGGAAAATTTACGTGAACTCGAAGGTTTTACATAACAAATTTCAAGAATAACTTAACCCTCTTACGCCGGGGCCCTAAAAAATCAAAAACGTCTCCCGTATGCCGGGCCTGGTTTGGAGTGAGCGCGGAAGTGAAAAAATAATTTTTTCAAAAACAAAAATTTACAGCGCGCGTAATTTTGAAGATTAAGAGTTCATTTTTGGCTCCTTTTTTTGTCATTGCCTGAAGTTTAGAATGCAATCATCAGAAATGAAAAATAATAATCATTATCATATATAAATAATGCGATATATGGTAGCGAAAAAAAAAAAAATTCATACATAATTGTATTCAAATCGCGCTGTGCGCCAAACGGTTAGAGGTAACAAGTTACTTTTTTTTTCGTGTAAATGTGCCACTAAATTTGGCGATCATTTTGATATATAACACATTGTAAAACGATAAAAGCAACACAGAGAAAATATATCACAAAATGATGCATGAATTCGTAGCGCGCGGATGTAAAAAATAATTTTTTAAAAATTCACCATAAATCGAAATATTGTTATAGAGACTTGCAATTTGTTTCGAAATGAAGGAAAATGATTGAATATTACGATACTGTAAGAGTTTTAGCTACAAATGCAGTTTTTTACCATTTCGAACGAGTTAAAGTTGACCGAATGTCGAATTTTTTTGTTAAAAGTTTTTTTTTTTTATATGCGAATATAAAAAATATGAGAAATGCTACAACCTTCCAATAATTTTTGTTATATTGTGCATGTTTTTGTGCGCACATTTTCATATATAAAACTTTAAAAAAAGCGTAATATGAAAAGGCTCAAATATTAGGAGAATGTGACCTACGCGTTTCCAGAGATTTTCGGCCGAGAATCGGCGCGCGGACGGAATAAAAATATTTTTTTTTCAAATATTCACCATAAATCGAGATATTGTTCTAGAGACTTGCAATATGTTTTAAAATGAAGATAAATGATTGAATATTACTAGACTGTACGATTTATATGTTATAAATGCGTTTTTTTACCTTTTCGGTTGAGTCAAAGTTGAACGATCGTAGTTTTTTTCGTACTTATCGTAACTTTATATGCAAAATATTTCAAAAATGATAAATGCTACAACCTCCAATATTTTTTGTTATTTGTGCATGTTTTTGCGCACATTTCCATATATAAACCTTTTAAAAAAAAGCGAATATGAAAGGCACAAAATATAGGAGAAATGTGACCTACGCGTTTCCGAGATTTTCGGCCGAAAATCGTCGCGCGGAGGGGAAAAAATTATTTTTTTCAAAATTCACCATAAATCGAGATATTGTTCTAGAGATTGCAATATGTTTTAAAATGAAGATAAATGATGAATATTTACTAGACTGTAAGATTTTTATGTTTTATAAATGCGTTTTTTTACCTTTTTCGGTTGAGTTCAAAGTTGACGATCGTAGTTTTTTTTTCGTACTTATCGTACTTATAGCAAATATTTCAAAAAAATGATAAATGCTACAACCTTCCAATAGTTTTTGTTATATTGTGCATGTTTTTGCGCAACAATTTCCATATATAAAACCTTTAAAAAAAGCGTTAATATGAAAAGGGCACAAAATATTAGGAGAATGTGGACCTACGCGTTTTTTCCGAGATTTTCGGCCGAAAATCGTCGCGCGGGAGGGGGAAAAAAAATTATTTTTTCAAAAATTCACCATAAATCGAGATATTGTTTCTAGAGACTTGCAATATGTTTTAAAATGAAGATAAATGATGAATATTACTAGACTGTAAGATTTTTATGTTTATAAAGCGTTTTTTACCTTTTCGGTTGAGTCAAAGTTGACCGATCGTAGTTTTTTCGTACTTATCGTACTTTATATGCAAATATTTCAAAAATGATAAATGCTACAACCTTCCAATATTTTTTTTATATTGTGTGAGTTTTTGCGACATTCCATATATAAAAACATTATAAAAAACGTAATATGAAAAGGCACAAATATTAGGAGAATGTGGACCTACGCGTTTCCGAGATTTCGGCAGAGAATCGGCGCGCGGACGGAATAAAAATATTTTTTCAAATATTCACCATAAATCGAGATATTGTTCTAGAGACTTGCAATATTTTTGTTTTAAAATGAAGTAATGATTGAATATTACTAGAATGTAAGTAATTTGCTTACCCCCCAAAAAAATATTTATAATATATATATATATATATATATATATATATGTTATATATATATATATATATATATAATATATATATATCTATATATATATATATATATATACCCGTATATATATAATTTTTTTTTTAGTAAAATATATATATTACATTCTTCGATCTGGTACCAATACTATAAATAAAAGGAATGCAGGTGACACTTCTCTTTTCGCATACAATGAATGTCTTATTATTATTTTATCATGCACACATTCAGATATATAAAAAATTGTAATAAATATAAAACTAAATATAAAATAAATGCAGAATACTCACTCGTAATCCTGACTCTTCGTTCTATTCTTGTTTTCTCCCTCCTCCATTGAAGAGTCTTGCATTTTTTTCCTCTCGACATGACGAGGTACAGGTGGAGGAGGGAGACGCGCGCCCTTACGGCCGCTGGGATAGGGCGCGGTCCGTGCGCCCTCCCTTGACCGCCGCTGAGTCGCACTCCAATACAAGGCCACACTGTGGTATTTGCGGTCACACTCCCCGAACCTGCATAGAGCTATCTTGCAGGTGCGACAGAAGAACCGGGTGTCTCTCCTTCTGCCATTCATATGGCACACCCGGCACCGTTTTCTGCCTGCGCCCTTCTAGGAGATCCAGTGTGTGATCCCCTGGCATTAGCCGACACGGAGGGTCCACTACCCGACGAGAAGGGGCGCGGCGGGTGGGGGCGTCAGCAGGGGCGGCGGCAGCAGGGGCGTCAGCAGCAGGGGCGGCGGCAGCAGGGGCGGCGGCAGCAGGGGCGTCAGCAGCAGGGGCGTCGGCAGAAGGATGACCGAAGTTGGCACCCCGAAGGTCTGCCCTTTCCTTTTCTATGGGTAGATCTACAGCTCGGGGCAGGGGGGCAGACATGGAAGGCCACTCATTGGGATCAAAGTTGATGAGGGCTTCCCCGGCTGCCTCAAGGAACTGTAAGTGGCTCATCCTCCGTAGATCGGGACCGTAGTACCACAGTAGAGTACGTAGGCATTTTGGAGGGCCAACTGAAGGATGTATTTGAGGAGCTTCTGTGTCCACCTTCTGGTTCTCCTGGCGAAGGGATAATATTGGATGAGTTGATCAAAGAGATCAACTCCTCCATGTGCCTATTGTAGTGCCCAATGACGGTAGGGCGCTCAACACGAAACTGCTCATACACACTCGGCCCTGTCGACGCGTCTTCTTCCGCTGCACGATCTCCTCTTGGACAGGTTCATGGCTCGTCGTATCATGGGGACGAGTCGGACACCCTTCCAACAGATGACGAAGACAGCTCCCTTCCGCCGCCACTGTGTCTCTCCTCTTGCCAGATGTTGCTGATGGCTAGCGTACCTCTTGAGGGAATTCGGGGCCCCACGCACCAAACCGAAGGGTACCACTGACGTGAACACCTGCATCATACAGTTCCTGGGCCAGGGATACCGAGTTATAATAATTATCCATAAACAGGTGGTATCCCTGGTTACGGAAACGATCCACAAGCTCGAAAAACAGTGTCACGCATCGTGGAGAAGACCCCCGGAATACACCGAAAAGTCCACGACGTAGCCAGTGTTGGCCTCGGTAATAAAAAAAAATTTCACGCCATATTCTTCGGCTTCTTGGGGTTATACACTTTGATGCTTAGACGTCCTTTGTAAGGCATCATCCCTCATCTAAAGAAAGGTTCTTTCCAGGAATCACGAGAGTTTACAGCGTTTCACGAATATATTTCCAACACTGGGCGCACTAAATGAGGCGATCAGAGTTATTCCGGGGTATGGCCCTTCGGTGAAGGCGTTAAAATATCTGTCCAACGCCAGGAAAGTATCACGGGGCATAATGCCGGGCACATAGGGCGTACATAAAAGAAAATTACGCCTCCAATACATCCTGACGTCGGCAGCAGGAATCAATCCAAAAAAAACGTGGAGCCCCAAAAATGCGCCATGTCAGAGAGGTCGCAGCCTCGCCAGTGATAAGATAATGTCGTGCGTAGTTCATCACGGCAATACCTGGCGTAGTCCACCGCTCCTGCTACCAGGTACTCCAGCAATTCCCGCGTAAGGAAAAGCTGAACAAAACCCAGAGCAGTCAGGGGAACAGGTACGGTGAGGCCAGGATTTGCCGTAAATGGATGCATGGTAGGTGGTGTGGGGTCCTCTGTCCACCCATCGTCGCTCTCGGACGACCCTAGGCTAGCACGACTATCCGACCTTCTACGTGCCCCTGCGCGCGCGCGCGCGCTGGGCACGAGCGCGGGCACGAGCGCGGGCACGATTTCCCACACGAACCCCCCTCACTGGCCCATCTCCCTCACTCAAGCCTTCGCTTTCTGTATCCCCATCATCATCACCAACAAAACTTGATCCTAAATCATCGTCCTCTCCTCAGATTCCCCCTCATAAGCACTATAACTACTAAATTCTAGTTCACTTTCGGGATGTGACCCTCGAACGGACATTGGGGGCAAATAATCCTCGTCATCACTATGATCGGGAGTAAATGTCCTCGTCACTGGAATGACCCACCCAAGCCATCAAAATGAGGACTTGCCAAATGCTCTCGATCGAGCTCCGATAAATAATCGTCATGTCTCTTTGTTTGAGCCCTCCCAAATTCCTACGAATGCCCCTAAGGATGGCACGATGTTTCCTTGGGGTTACTAACGGCAAATGAGACACATTCGAAGCACTTTCATCGACACGTGGTCGCACAGAACGGCGTTGAGGACGAGGTCAGGTTGGGTGCTGGGTCCTTCGCAGCATCCAAGTCCAAAACTCTTCTAACACGATCCCTTCCGACGGGTAAAAACGCGCCTTTCGCGTGTCATACGACGGTCAGACATCTCTATGAACGTTCTGTACCAACACAAATGTTCAAGTCTCGCACAAGCTCAGTCAACACGATTGCGGCAAAAGATCGCTGACGGATGATGCTA
>NC_061095.1:36869528-36879528 GCF_015104395.2 Macrobrachium nipponense | reverse complement strand
CCTTCTATTATGTTTTATGTCCTTTCTTGATTGATGGTGACCAAAACTGTACTGCATATTCAATGTTGGGTCTAACTATTGATGTGTAGAGCTGAAGCACCGTTTCCTTATTTCTGGATCTGAACTGCCTCTTCATGTATCTTACTAGTTTCTATCCCTTCTTTTCAGCTTTTATGCATTGTTTTGTAGATTTTAAGTCCTAGGTAATAATAACTCAAAGGTCCTCTTTTTGTTCTACACTATTTATGTCATTCCCAAGCAGCAAGTAGTTGGCATTTACATTCATTCAGGTCAAAAGGTATTTGCCATATTTTTTACCACTCTCCTATTTTGCTTATATAATTTATTAAATGTTCCAGTGTCTCTGGGTCTGCCGCATTTACACCTAATTTGGTGTCATCTGCAAATTTGGCTATCTTGCTAGTGAAGCCTACAATCTGACCATTCTGATTCTTCACCATTTATTAAGACTCTCTGTTTGCTATTAGTTAGCCAGTCTTCGATCCAGTCTGCTTTTTTCTCTTACAATTCCTAAAGCTCTAACTTTTGTCATTAGCTTCTTGTGTGGAACTTTGTCAAAGGTCTTTTGGAAATCTAAGTATAGTATATCTATTGTTCTACTGTCGTAAATACCAAGCATGTTATATAAAAACTCCAAGAGATTTGATAGGCACGATCTGTTTTAGCCTGAAACAGTGTAGGCTGTTTAACAATAAGTTGCTTCTATTAGAGAGACAGAGGGACATTATAATTCTGAAGATTTTTACATTGTTCCCAACACCTGTAGCTCGCAAAGAAGTAGCAGGTGAATTTTCTTTAGAAAATATAATTATTAAATACATGCATAAAAAAACAAATATATAATTTTGTTTTCAGTGTTTCTATCAATATTTTACTTGTGTGCAGTGGGTACACATAATCAAATTTTAATTATAGCTTTAAGATTTACGCATTAATCTATCCATCGTGTCGGGGGTTGGGGGGTGTGGGCACGTGACAGGTGCCCCCCTTTAAATCCGCCACTACTGACTACACTTGAAACTATTATTTCACTGTATCTTTGAGTAGAGGTGGCCTGGACTTTCTTGAGTTGCATAGCCGGGGGATAAGGGTACAGTATGGTGAATATAGTGACGTGGAGTGGTCTCCAAAGGAGAGGAGGAGCAAAAGGGGGTGGTTTGCCCAGGTGAGAGATGTGAGCAAAGGCCTACTTCCAGTTGGTTTTCCCTTTGTTTTATGCCCTCGGGAGCATTTCGGGTATAGTATTTCGCTAGCTCCAACAGGTGGCAACATGGCGGCTCTCTCTCCCCAGTCAAGTAGGACCATAATTCGGGTCAACCTGTGACTTTAACTCCAGGCAGGTAGTCTGAAGAGAAAGCTATGATTCAGAGATAATGATGGAAGCTGAGGTAAAGGGGCAACTTGTAGTGAATGTACTTTATCTAATTTCTTTATTGATTACGTTATTTTGACTTGGGAATGGCTTTAATATGCAGAATATATATATATATATTATATATATATATATATATATATATATATATATATATATATATATATATATATATATATATATATATATATATATATATATATATATATATATATATATATATATATATATATATATATATTATATATATATATATATATATATTATAGATAGATATAATGTGAGTGTGTGTGTGTCTGTGTGTCTGTGTGTATATATTTACATATATGAACTCGTATGTGTGTGTGCGTGTAACATAAAATCCTCGTATGAATGCGAGTGAAAACAGGACTTTTATTGTGAGCAGAAAAGGACAAAAGATCAATGGGTAATCCATGGGTGGAGATTGAAAATCCTGGCATATGTGGCTTCAATAGACTTCAGTTCAAGCATATTCCTTTTCCAATGATCGTTGACCTTGCAGTTTATTGATGACTTCTCAATTAATAGCAGTGCCTGTCTTAAGGCATTGCAAAAGTGAAATTAGGCAGAAATGTAACAGATTATTCCTGACTCTTTGTCAATCTTTAATCCTTACCCTATCTTCTTATTTTGTATATAAATCTCTGTTAGCTACCTCTGAATTAAGTTGTGAACTTGAAAATGGGGAATAAACTACGAAAGTACTTGTATTAAGTCCCGGTGTTCATTCACCTTTATGCGTGGATGTTATGTTATTCTCAAACACGTGCTGATTCGTACTACTTCGGTATATATATGTATATATATATATATATATAATATATATTATATAATATATATAATATATATTATATTATATAATATATATATATATATATGTGTGTGTGTGTGTGTGTGTGTGTGTGTGTGTGTGTGTGTGTGTCTGTGTGTATGTGTGTGCATAAATATATTGTTTATTATTAAGATTATTTTTTTAATTAACAATGTGTCATCAATAATATTTACTTTTGAAAGTGGAAAAGTATTATACACCTACCCTTAACTTCATTGTCTCATACACAGACACAGTAATGAGTTTAAATGCAGTGTGTACAGAAAATCACCGTTTGTATAATTTTATATGTCAATAAGGAGGGTAAGACCAACCAACTAAAAACAAACTGCCAGGTGCAAATATTTCTTTTCCAACCACTTGCATATTTATAGATATTGTGCTGCCTGCATATATATTATGAATTTCTACCACTTTAACTCAGTCATCAGAAGAAGACTTTGTGTCATCATCAACAAATTACTTTGTTTCACCCATCAGACGATGACTTTGTGTCATCCATCAGGAGATGACTGTTTATCAGTCATCAGAAGATGACTGTATCATTTATCAGGGAATGACTTTGTATCAGTCATCAGATGACTATCAAAAGATGAATTTGTATCAATCATCAGATAATGACTTTGTATCATCCAGCAGATGATGAGTTTGTATCACTCATTAGAAGATGAATATAAATCAGTCATAAGAATATTAAAATGCATCAGTCATCCGAAGATGATGACTTGTATCAGTCATCAGAAGATGACTTTGTATCAATTACCAGAAAAAGTCTTTGTATCATCTCGAAAATGACTGTATCTACCATCAACAGGCGACTTTGCCTAAATCTACAGCAGATGACTTTGTACGAGTTATCAGAAGATAGCCTTTTATCAGTCATCCGTAGGTGACTATTTACCAATCACCAGAAGATGGCTTTGCCCAGTCATCAGATGACTTTATAGCATATATAAAGAATGAGATAAAAACCCGTTGGACAGTTTGAATAGAGTTTATGATAGGAAATGTAAAAAGTTACCAAATGAAAGCGAAAGCCTTATATATATGTATATATGTATATATATATATATATATATATATATATATATATATATATATATATATATATATATATATATATATAGATAGATAGATAGATAGATAGATAGATAGACAGATAGATAGACAGATAGATAGATAGATAGAGAGATAGATGATGATAGATAGATAGATAATAACGGGGCCACCACGTCCGTTATCAACTTTGGTAGCGAAAGCCTAGCGGAAGGCAAACTGGCTTGTTTTTTTTTGTTTTATATTTTTCCGCATTCTTTTTCTGTTTCTTGTGTATTCTTTTAGTGTATTTGTCTCTGTCATTTGAGAGGTGCGCCTTGCTCTTCACTTTAAGTTCGTTTTTAACTTTTATTTTTTATTATTAATGAGTTTAGTTTATTTTATGGATCATTTTAAGATTTCTTGGCTTTTAATGTGTAAATGTATTTAAGTGTGATTCAATATTTAAGTTTAACTTAAATATATATATATATATATATATATATATATATATATATATATATATATATATATATATATATATATATATATATGTATAACTATAAAGACTGACAATATGATATATGATATGTGTGAAACATTGTTGTATGTCACATGCCTTGACATTCCTTGGAAATTGGAGATTCATCGTTTTTAACTTCCCTTGAGACTGAGTGTCCGAGCGACAGCTTAGAAATGCTGATAGGTCAAGAGGTGGTGTGATCCCATCTAAAGATATATATATATATATATATATATAATATATATATATATATATATATATATATATATATATATATATATATACATAATGCTTCCTTTTCATTTGGTAGCTTGGTATCATAAACTCTATTCACACAGTCCAACGGGTTTTATCTCATTCTATATAATGTGCTATAAAGTCATGTGATGACTGGGGCAAACCCAACTTCTGGTGATTGATAAATAGTCATCTCCGGATGAATATCTACATATATATATATATAATATATATATATATATATATATATATATATATATATATATATGTGTGTGTGTGTGTGTGTGTGTGTGTGTGTGTGTGTGTGTATAAAGTTGACCTCTCCATCGCTACCTATGAGTGTGGCACAATAACAGCCGACAAGACAAACTACCCCAGTCTTCTTCTCTTGCATCGTTATCCCTACATTAAGAGTCCGGTCTTGCCTGATGCGCCTTCTCCGCTGCCTTCTATCAAAGGCACCATCAGGCATGGTTTATTTTTTGGCAAAGGGGTTTTTAGGACCGCATGGCCTTGCTGTCATTAACCACAGTTATTGGCAGTGGGCTCAGCCCTTTACTAAAAAGTGCGACTGCAAGGCAGCAGCTGTCATTTTAGTCGCCTTCTACGACACGTAGGACTTATTGTGGTAGTATTCTTACACCCCTACCACTGGATCAGTGGTAGTGAAGTACCTAGTGGGAATCATTAACCTATAAGTAGGTACCATTTCTAATGCTTATAATATATCAAGAATAACGTGGACCTGATATATATACTAAACAGTATACAGATTAATAGAGAATCAAGGCTTGTCACTATTCATCAAGCTACCAATTGGCGATCTCCTGTACTTTTTGTCGGAATTTAGAGAACACACAGCTGGTTATTCCATTTCATAAGAATACTAAAATACCCTAAATTATGTGTAAACGAATGTAAATATGAATGTAATGGAACATTGTACCCACGAATTTTTATTTTGGTATGACGATGGGAATTTTGGGTTTTCTCTCCCCCAAGCTAAGTCATTTTTAATATGGAATTTTTTGAAAAGAAAATATTAAACAATATAATTCCAAGTTAATGTAGCATGGTTAAGGTATGTTGACGAAGTGTCAAAAAGTTTGTTTGCAAAGTTAAATAAAATTAGTTCCTTAAATTGAATTTAACTTTTGATTGCGTCGTACATAAATATTAATTAGTTTAAATACAGTGTTTTCATAAAATTAACTCATATTTCTTCCAACGTGTGTTTTTATTCCAGTCAAAGCAGTAAGGTTAAAAAATAAATGTTCATATCTATAATTTTAAGAGCACTACTTACATGTAACCCTGAATATATTGATAATAAAATAGCTAAGATTTGAAATACAGGCAAGAAATATCCTGACATTGTATTGAAATAATGCATCTGAAACGGTAAAAAAAAAAAAAAAAAAAAGCTGGAAAGACATTCCCCATCTTAGAATTTTAGAGTTACTGTCTCATTTAAGAATAACTTCAACAATGAAACAATTATTATAGAGAACTCGTCCCACAACACTGGAGGGACGTGCATATAAAGTTCCATGTAATCCTGTGACATTTATATGGTCAGACGTGCAAAGCACAGGAAAAGAGAATAGAGCAGCATAAAAATGAATGAGTATGCACGAGCGAACAGCAGTATTTTTGTGCATGAAAGTGAAAACAATCATGCTATCAACTGGGAATGGGAGAAAAAGTTAGAGTATTCTAATAATGCACTGGATACAATAGCATTGAATCTAGCTCCATAAACGAAAGTTATGGTCATAATATGAATATCAGTCAAGGCAAAGAATGTATAAATATGATCGTATAATAATCGAAAAAAAATTGTATAGCTTAAATTTTAAAGAAGATAGAAGAGAAGTATGGTAAAGGATTATTACATTTGTAAACACAGTTCGGGGCAGTTGTACAAATGAGTTTTCTCACTCCACCTCCCTGACACCTGTGTGGGTTTGTAGTCTCATATTGTTAGCACGCTTATGGTATTGCCCTTGACATTGTATTGTAATTTTTAGCCAAATGAATTTTGAAGCCACTCCTACCTTGACACCTGTCGGTGGGGGATCTGTAGACCGAAACGGCTATGTACGTTCGTCAGTACTGTCTCTGTAGCACATATATTTGTTATTTCTAATACTAATGGCTTAGAAAATAAAGTTGAACCGTCCTGGACTTATTTTTTCATCTGTGGCAATATGTGATAAACGAATCACGTGTTAAAGCAATATACACACAAACACACACACACACATATGTGGGGGCCCCTTTAAAACAAAATGATAACGATATATATAATATTAATATATTTTTTAATATTATAATATATATATATATAGTATATATATATATATATATCTATATAATATATTATATTATATATATATTTATAGATAATTTATATATATATATTATCATATATATATTATAATATATATGATAATAATCTAATATTATATATTCTATAATTATAATACTAATATGCGTGTGTGTGTGTTGCAAGAATACTCTACACCTACAGTTTGGAAAATCTTTATCATTATATTAATTCACAATAAGGGAGACATAAAAGACCTGAAAAATCACCACCCAGTAACCAATAAGTTTACTTTTAGTAATATGTAAAGTATTTACAAAGATCATATTAGGCCTAATACAAAAGAGAGCTAGACTTTAAACAACCAAGAGAGCGGGAAGGTTTTAGAAGCGGGTATTCAACAACTGACCATATCCACATAATTAACAGGCTTATGGAAAAATCAAAAGAGTATGACAAACCACTATGTATGGCATTTGTAGACTATGAGAAAACTTTTGATTCTGTCAAAACTTCAGCAGTAATGAAAGCCCTTCAAAAGCAAGGAACAGACGAATCTTACATAAAGACAGTGAGAGATTTCCGATTGAGAGAAGAGTTAGACAGGGAAACCCCATCTCTCCTAAATTATTCACAGCGTGCCTAGAAGAAGATTTTTAGAATTTAGATTGGGAAAATTTAGGAATTAACATTAATGGGAACACCTTATCAACTTAAGATTTGCAGATGACATAGATCTAATCTACTCAGTGAATGAGGGGAAGAAGATGATAGAAGATTTGCATAAAGAAAGCAGAAATGTAGGACTGAAAATGAATATGAGCAAAACTAAGATAATGTTCAATGAAAAGGCAAAGAGACAACAAATAAGGATTATGGACGAACCTATAGAGGTTTTTAATGAATATACGTATGTAGCACAGAATGTAGGTGTTTCCCCAAGACATGAGACCGAAATTAAAAGAAGGATAAGCATGGGATGGGTATGTTTTGGTAAACAAAATGAGATTATGAAAAGTAAAAGGTCACTTTCTCTAAAAAGAAAAGTATTTAATCAGGTGGTCCTACCAGTATTAATTTGGAGCCTTACTAAAGCCTTAGAATATAAGCTAGTTACAAATCAAAGAGCCATGGAAAGAGTAATGATGGGATAACATTAAGAGACAGAAAAAGAGCAACATGGATACGCGAACAAACTAAAATAGAGGATACTCTAACAACAAGTAAGAGAAAGAAATGGGCGTGGGCAGGACATATAATGAGAATGTCAGATAATAAATGTCTCCCTAGTGATTGCAAACGAAGCAGGGGAAGGAAGAGAAGATGATGGATTGACGAGCTAAGAAAATTTGCGGTAATAGACTGGCATAGAAAGACTATAAACAAACGGGAGTGAAAGGACATGACTGAAGCCTTTGTTCTGTAGTGGACTAGCAACGGCTGATGATGAATGATGATGATGATATAATATATATACATATATACATATATACATATATACATATATATATATATATATATATATAATATATATATATATATATATATATATATATATATATATATATATATATAATCAAGATAACTTCACTCGTTTTTGGGGCTAGATGATAAATGATGTCTAATTTTTTAACCTTCAAGTTAACATCAAACGTGCCCGAGACATCTTTTTGTCAAATGTTGATTACATTCAAAGGACCATGGTAGTAAACAAAAAAAACGAATAAGTGACAGAGTATAGAGAATGATAATATTCTGAGCATGTGTAACAACATGTAATAATAGCATCAAGATATTCTAGACAGCTTTAGGCTGTTTGCTTTTCACATTCTATCGCTCATAGTGAGAGCTTGTCTTTCCCTCCTTCATGAATAATGAAGGGAAGCTCCTCTTTGATTCTGTTACCATTTGTTCACGAGGCCGGGAGGGAATGTTTATTTTCGTGTCCATTCGGACTGAATGAGTAGTCTGACGTAATGTTGACCTAAGCAACTCCTTTTCAAATGTTAATTTGCCTCTCACATCTCTTATGATGAACATTTGTCAAGTGCGCCTTTTGTTTCTTCCGTATAAAAACTAAGGACTCTACGATTTTCAACTCATAAATGAAACGACGTCTTTCACTACCGAATGAACCGAAGTCATCAAGTTATCTGGTTTCCCACAACTTCAGTGAGAGTATTGATTATTTGTAGTGTTCGTGCTTTCATGTCCATGGTGCAGTTATCTTAAATTTGCCCCCTGGATATATTAATGCGACTAGGAACGGCCATGAGCACTTCTTCCCAATCAGCAGAAAAGGACTCTTTGGAGGACGAGGTATATGCAAAGTTCTTCAAGCCATTAAATGAATATGTTACAATGTGAGAATCCTTCCATAAAATGTACAGAACTGTATAATTAACTCAATAATAGAATGATTTTACATAAAATTACAAATGTTTCTTTACCCTTCTAATAAATATCCTACATAATTCAAACAGAAAAAAAAAATATACATAGTTACGAAAGAATACATTTTGTCTGAGGAAATCAAAAATAATAATCCCCAAAAAAAAAAAAAGATGCTATTTCGAACTGGCATTCAAGGGGACTATCACTGTTGATAAGTTAACTGACAAATATATATATATTATACTATATGATATATATATCTATAATATGACTATATATATATTATATATCATATATCATCTAATAGATATATATATATAATATATATATATATATATTATACGATATATATAGTTATATTATATATTATATAGATATAATGGTATATATATATATATTATATATATATTATATTATATATAGAGATATAGAATATATCTATTGATATAATAACAATATATATATATATATATCTATATATATATAATATATATATATATCTATATATATATATCTATATATAGGTATAATATAATCGATAGATATGTATATAGTTATATACATATATAATATATATATATATATATATTATAATAGTATGATATAGTCTAATATATAGATTATCTCTATTCTATATATATCTATTATGCGTAGTATATTATGATATATGTAATATATGAATAAGTATTATATCTAATATCTATAGTATATATTAGCATAATCGATTGTGTATATGACTATAGCGATATTATATCTATCTATAATATATATATATATTATAGATATAGTAAGATAATATATATAGCCCTATCTATAATATATATATAGATATAGTTATATGATAATATATATATCTAATAATATATGATAATATATTCTATATATATTATCTATATATAGATATATCTATAATATTAATATATATATATATATCTTATCTATAATATATATATATCTATATATAAGATATATAATATATATATATAATATAGTATTAGATTATATATATTATATTAGATTAGATATATATTCTATGCTAATATCTATAGTATAATATATATACTATTATCTATTATTATATAATAATAATATATATTCTAATCTGATATAATATATATATTATATATATATATTATGAATATAATTATATCTGAGGGAAATATCTTTTTACCAATACAATTTTACTTCGTATATTTTTCAAGAAGTAGTAAGTGTGCTTATCCTAGTCCGTTGTAA
>NC_061095.1:36841931-36869028 GCF_015104395.2 Macrobrachium nipponense | reverse complement strand
TAGTCCGTTGTAATAGCCTCTTTTGGAGCTTTAGTATTAGAGTGCTTGATTAAAACTCCGTGCAAGAATTATTGCTCCTCCAGGCTTTCAAGTCATTATTCTTTAAGCTAGATGAATATGCCAGTAAATTCCTCATTAGCCAAGTTTCCTTCAGCGTAAATAACCTGCGCTCTTGCCTGAACGAGGCCGACTTAGTAGTGAAGCTTTGATTTGATAAGGTGCGAGCAGCGTGAATTACGCATCCTGATTAATACGTTTCATTTCCCTCGATAAAAGGTAATCTGTTTGGCAATTATGCTGAATGAATAGTAGTAACGTATATCTTCTTCTTCCCCACCGTTATCCCCACATTAAGGGGTTAGTTGCCTAATCAAAGGCATCATCCTCCACCAAACCTCTTCTCTCCATATCTTCCTTCACTTTATCTCGCCATCTAATTTTGTGTCTCCCTCTCGTTCTTCTTCCTCTAACAGATTCCTCCCAATCCCTCTCCATTCGCTCCCTTCTCATCATCCATCCTTAACACATGCCAATACCATCTCAATCGTAGCTCTCTTATCACTTCTGAAATCGTTACTAAGTCTGCTCTTCTCAAGCAGCAATATTCCCATAATCCACCTCAGCATTCTCATCTCTGTTCTCTAAAGCTTTACTTCCTCTTTCGTTCTTAGAGCCCATGTTTCTGATCCATACATTAACTTTAATCTTATCACTATGCTATACATCTTGACGTTTAGCTTGATTGCATTTTCTTATCACATACTAATCCAGCTACATCTCTCCTCTTCCCCCACACCACCTTTATCCTACTGTCAACTTCAGCATCACATCCTCCTTATTGGCTTGAAGTAGATCCTAAGTATTTAAACTTTTCTGCCTGTTGTATAATTGAGCCTCTTCTTTCTTGTATTACTATTCCGTTTCTACCTTCTCTTCTGCTCACCAAAAGCTGTTTTATTGACATTCACCTTTAAGCCACTTTTCTCTAAAGACTCCTACCACTCTCAAACCCTTCTCTGTAGGTCCTCATATTCAGCAGTAATTACCAGATCATCGGCGTATAACAGCTCCCACAGCACTTCATTACTGATCTCTTCACTCAACACATCCATGACCTGCAAAAAGATAAAATGAGTTTAATGCTGACCCTTGCTTTAATCCAACACTAGCTTCAAAGTTTTTTGTTTCCCCAACTGCTATTATTACTTTTGTGCTTGTTCTTTAACATATCACCTCTACCAGCCTAACTAGCTTTTCTGGGACTTTTCTCTTCCTCAAACACCAAAACATCAATTCTCTTGGGATCTATTGCATGATTTATCTATGTCTATAAATACACAATAAAACTCCTGGTTTCCATCTAGCCTCTTTTCCTGTAGCTGTCTTACAATGAAGATGGCATCCACTGTCCCTCTTCCTCTCATGAATCCATATACTGTTTTCCAATCTTTACAATCTCTTTATGCTTGTATATAATACCATTAGACTCTCTTCCAAGTCCCTTGTCATATCTTAAATTAATCCCCTATAGATACCATGATCCATGACATCTCCCTTATGCTTGTATATAATACCATTAGACTCTCTTCCAAGTCCCTTGTCATTTATTCCTCTATATCTTTTAATAAATCCAGCATATACTTCTCCCCCTTTGTACCTAGTAACTTGATCATTTTAATTTGGAACTCCGATGGACCTGCTGCTTTACCATTCTTTATTTTACTTAATGCTCTCTTCACTTCTCTATCCTCTATCTCCATTACCGGTCCCTCCACCCTCTGTGCTTCCCGTGTCTCCTCTCTCTCATTTTCAGTATTTAAAAGTTGTTCATAATAATCTCTCTATCTCTTCTTAGTGTCTTCATCCCCATACAACATATTTCCATCTCTCTATCCTCGATGACACCCAATTTACCCAGATCCTGTCTCTGCCTTTTTCTCAAGTTTGAAATATTATAGATATCCTTTTTCCCCTCTCTTCTTCCTTGTCCTTCATTCAACTGCTATACCACCCTTACAATAACCTTATATACCCTCCTACGCACATCTCTTTCCTCTTCTCAGTACCGTTCCTATGCACCCTGTGTGCCCTACTTTCCAGTCCCTAAATGTTTTTGATTTTTTTTATTGCTTCTTGCACCTCTCTATTACACCACCAATTTTCTTCTCTCAATGCTCCATATGCGCAGGTTCTTCCCACCAGTTCCTCTGCTTCTCCCACACATATTTCTTTCATGTCTGCCCAGATATATTCCACTTTGTTACCCTGTCCAACTTCTATGTTCACCATTTCCAGCCATGTCTCTCTCATGATCCTCCTAAATTGCTCCCCTTTTTCTCCTTTAAGTTCCCAAATCTTAATTCTAGGTCTCCTCTTTCTTTTTTTGGATTTCCTCCCTCTCATTTTCAAATCCATCACCACCAACCTATGTTGTTGAACACATGCTTCTCGCAAGATCACTTTGCAGTTCATCACATTGATTTTTTCGGCTTCTCTAACCAAGATGTAATCTATTTGGCACATTCATATGTTATCAAGTACTTAGCCAACTTCTAAAACCATGTGTTCATATATGCCAATTCAAAGCTCTGAGACATCTCCAATATATAATCTCTGCCTACATTTCTAATTCCAAACCCATGGCCTCTGTGTACTCCTCATAACCATCTCTTCTCTTTCCTACTCTGTCATTCATATCAGCTCATATTATTATTTTCTGATCCTCCCTCACTGTTCTAATGACCGCCTCAAACTCTTGTCTAAATAATTCTTTATCTTGCTCTTGGCACACCTTCTGAGGAGTGTATTCTGATATACTTACTGCTTTGTCCCCTATTATTATTGGAATCTTTAAAAGCCTGTCATTTACTCTTTTAACTCTACCACTTTCTCCTTCTAGTTGTTACTTACTATAACTCCAACTCCATTCTTTCCTCTTGTGACCCACTATAATAAAGCTTATGCCCATTTCCTACCTATCTAGTCCCACTCCCTTTCCACCTAGTCTCCTGCACACACAAGAAATCTATCCTTTTCCTCTCCATCATATTTACTATCTCCCTCAGTCTTCCTGATAGAGAAGCAACATTCCACATTGCTGCTCTTATCTTCCACTCTTTCACTAACTTCTTGGGTCAATGTCATAAACCTTGCATACCCCCTCGCCTAATTATCATGCCATTAGCGGGATTCTGATGTGTGTTGCTTACAGGGGACGCCATAGCCGCATTCATATTTCTTACAATATCAGGCATGGTTCATTGTTGGGCAAAGGGGTTTTTATGACTTCATACCTTTGCTGTCACCAACCTGTATGGCAGCAGCTTTAACAGTTATAGGCAGTGGGTCTAGGCTTTTACTATAAAGTAAGACTGCAAGGCAGCAGTTTCAACAGTTATCTGCAGTGGGCCTAGCCTTTTACTGAAAAGTAAGACTGCAAGGCAGGACCTGTCCTTTTATCACCTTTTACGACACGGAGGACCTACAGTGGTAATATTCTTACACCCCCACCACAAGTTAGAATAGCAGTAATATATATCTGACCTTCAATTAAGATTTTATGAGCTGATAAGGTTAGATATATCTTTATGTATATGCAATAAAAACTGGATAATGTCAAGTATTATAATTTAGAGGGAGTAAACATTTTAAATGGCAAAGCAATGAAAAATCACTGGCTCTTTATCATGGTCAGTTACTACTCAGTATGGGGTCTGCAATGGCATGTTAAAATCAACATTCTTTGTAAGCTTGAATTTCAAGTCAAAGGCCCCTGTGTGCTTGTTCCATGTGAATAGGTTTCATCTACTGAAATTATAAAAATAATCAAATCCATCAATGCAAGGGATGTGATATTCCATGGGGAATATAGCAACCCTTATTTACAATTGTATTAAAAAGTCAAACCATTAATGAGAAATTTTCTTAGGCTTATCTTAGTTGCTCTATAGCAAAGAGAGCGTTTAGTTATTTTCTGGAGGAGACATCTAATCTCTTGTCAAGAAGAGGCTATACTAACGCTACTGCGCTGGTCACAAACTTTTTTTGAGCACAGGGGATATTGCTACTGAGCTTGATTTGATTCCTATTCAAGAAATGAATATCGCAAAGCCATACACTATTGCACTTTTGGCCATCCAGTTGGAGTTGGGGTGGTTGGACAGCAAGATATAAAGATCCAGAAAATATAAAAGTACAAGGACCTTAAGCGGAACTTAGAAAGCCCCTCCATGGCTGGAGCAAGATATAAAATTAATGAGGTTGGACTACGAGATTAAAGAAAGGAATAGGAATAGTGATGAAGGAAAAGTTTGATACCTTAGGTATCAAACGGACGCCTACACTGCACCACGTGTGAAGTATTGACGGCACTACATCCTGGTTGGTGCATTAATGACACTAGCCCCCCACCCCCCCTGCCAGGACATACTGATGGGGCTAATGAGGGGTAGCCAGCCTGAATCGAATGATGCACCCTTGAACTGAGGCGCCTTCTTTTGATTTATATACCCAAGTTTTAAGCCTTGCATTTCGAAGTAGCATAAATCTTGTATTGTAACTTCTTGTGTATAAATTTTCTCTCACTGAAGAGCTGTCTTGTCGAATGTACAGAGAACGAAAACAATGCCACCATTACGTATATTAGTATCACCCTTTTCGTACTAAGATCATCCTGTATCGCAGAAAGCTTCATAATTAGCCCCTAGATAATGAAACAAAAACTACTCAAAATATGTTTTAAGATTCCATTTCTTTTATACTTGTTTTTCGCACCTGTACATAAGTAAACAAACACTTCTCTCGTTAAGTCGAGTTCATGAGAGCGTTGTTCCACCAAAACTTTATTCTAATTTTCTCAGATGACCTCCTTAAAAGAAATTCTTTTGTCTCCTCATCTCGTAACCTTTTTCTTTTGAGAAAGTCTTCCGCTACTTTGCTCGCTTCAGAGTTGCTTGAAGGTTCTCAAAAAAAATAAAAAAAAAAGTTTTCTCTCTCTCTCCTTTTACTCGCTTTTCCGTATCCATCCCATTTTGGTTCCTCTGCGTCAGAATGCTTCTCATTTTTTCCTTTCAACTTTTCGTTGGCAACATAAACATATAAAAGTATAAGATTTGATGAACCGTTCATATTTTGCTTATCTTGCTCATTGCATATTTCAGTCAATTCTAAAGTCGATATTATAATTATCAAAGACTAGCCGAGCGGGATATCAAGTATGACCTAGGCTAGGTATCTTTTATGTGTACATCCCATGTTTTGGACGACTATACTCAACGTCTTTGTCTCAACGACGCCTGATCCAAAGGGTCTCTGTGCTTTTCGC
The DNA here is from genome assembly GCF_015104395.2 of Macrobrachium nipponense. Classification (NCBI taxonomy): domain Eukaryota; kingdom Metazoa; phylum Arthropoda; class Malacostraca; order Decapoda; family Palaemonidae; genus Macrobrachium; species Macrobrachium nipponense. The sequence goes on along the minus strand of NC_061095.1, from coordinate 36,863,705 downwards.
AACCGCGTCTTTCCTGTGCTTTATGTTTTACAAATCCCCACCCGTTACTATCCTCCCTGGCTAAACTTCCCATCTATACTCCGTTTTTTTTCATCTGTCCATCCGCCTGTGGTGGTCGTGCATGGTAACACTGCGTCCCGGGCTTTAAATAGTTACGCTATGTGTAAATTTTAGGTTAATAAAAGGATATCTGGGTGTACATTTGCAACTGAAAAGTGTTTTAATAATTTACTGTATGCGAATTACACCGTTGATATTCGAAATAGGATATTATTTAAAGCCCGGGATGCAGTGTTACCATGCGCAAACACCACAGGCGGATGGACAAATGGAAAAAAACAGAGTATAGGCAGGTCTAGGTCCACCAACTCCAAGAGCAAGCCCAGCAGACATTTTTGCGTACTGTTCTGCCAGGGGAGTTGTAGACGGACATGTCGATGCTTCCATCTCACTTTCTTCATCATCTTCTAACCCGCATTAGACGCTTCCGCATTTCCCTTATGCACTGTTAATTAACTTCATCTTACCATCAGATTACTAATTCTTATTTTCCCTTTATTATTACATCGACAAAATCTAAAGTATATAGATTCATAGTCATTCCAGTATTCATGCACTTATAGCAATCCAGATCATACTGAAATTATTTGTCATCTTATAAAAAAAAAACTTTGAATTCCAAATCTTATGCTTTACGTTCTTCATCTTCTTGCTTACGTGCTTTTGCTCTTTTTATTCTAATCCTCGTCTCATCAGATATCCAATGTTTCAGTCTTATTTCACTTTACTTTCAGTGGATGTGCAAACGTTTTGATGATATTATATGAGAACTTCATTCCAACAAGTATTTCGATCTTAATAATCACAGGATAATATCCAAGACCAATCAAAGTATACATATTGAACTGTTTATTATTCCTATTTGAACAATATCAGTTATTATCTTTTGAAGTTCAATAACACATCCACTACTGAAACAAATTTACTAAGCAATGCACCTTTGTGAATATGTGATCATAATTTCATGTTTGAGTCTGTATACAAACCTGCAGAAAGACAATGTACAGTGAGATACATTTTATACCCCGAACTTATACCATCAAAGATGGATAAAGACAGTATGGCCAACAACATCTCAACACCCTGACTAAAATACAGTACCTTCAATATGGATACTTTGTGAGAGTCAGTGGTAAGAGCCTTGCAACTGCCTGGAAGACAGCAAGAATTATGTCATTATCATACACCAAAACTAGTAATATTCTCATTTTGAATGTAGATGAGAAAGGAATGACTTCTCTACTATAAAGCCGAATAGAAGGCGAGGAGAGGAGAGCCAATAAGATGGCTAGAAATAAGCTGGATTATATTATAGGCTCCCCTTGCTAACAGCTTCTCGGAACTATTGGATAAATTAGAGAACAATCAGACAACAGAGAGATTTTGGTTGAAAAATAGATGATCAAATGGATTTTAGGTCAGTGATAAAGAGGAAGAAAAGTTGCTTAGTGGACAAATATTTCATGTAGGGAGGAAAGAGTTAATGAAAACAAAGGATAATGACAAAAAAGATTGCGTCTAAACATATCGACAATGCATGTCTGCCATAGGCCCTAACTAGGATAAAAAAAAATACTTTTAATGTAAGATCTAATCCCCACACTGAGACATGAGCTGTAAATGAAAACTTGAAATAAGAAATTGTGAGAATGTTTAGAAAATATATTTTCCAAAATATCGAGATAACAAAGGATTCCATTCACACACTTTTCATTTTGTGATCCCGAAATGTGTTGCAATATCTTTACCAAAGAAATATAGAAAATATGAGACATCATTTATCAGAGCGCAGCTGTATGTATGTAGCTATAAATTGTTATTCATAACATGAGCGTTATGAAATTGGGTTTTATAGCGTAACCAGTAATACGACAGAATTCTTTTTAGTAACGAACCCAACATCGTGAGCAAATCTAAAGGTAAAAGATTAAAACGGCGAGAGGAGAAAATCCTTTGTAGAGTTGCATTTCTCTCGTGAACCCAATTCCCTGAGGCAGTATTAGTCGAGTGTGTTTTCCACTTGGTCTGCTTGAGGGAGGATTGCAGGCGAATATCAGCATACGCTGCTAATGGAGTTCAGAATCGACCTTAATCTCAATTTACCTGGGCTGCACTTCTTGCTAATGAACAAAGGGAGTCTCTCTTTAACACTCATTTTAAATCTCTGCTTTAGATTTTTAGAGCAATTATATATTCAGATTTACGCGTTTAACACAAATAGGTTTCCTTATGTTTACTTTGCATTAAAGGTGTGTTTTACACTTATATACATCTTTATTCACTCCGATACTTAAGTATACCCTTATATTAAAAAAATACACTAGGAACTGTTCCTAGAAATAAAATATTGTTTAGATTCAGCAGGGCATTTGTTTTCAAACTTGTCAAATGGAAAACTGAGACAATCGCGTATGTCTTCTTCATACCCACCGCTCTCCCTGGGCCAGGGGATCGGAGTTCAAAAAAAAACTTGTATAGTAACATTCAAAACTGAATAATTAAAAGGAGAGGCTCCTCTTAATACAATGTGTTTATATGAATAATTCAAAACGATCCATCAAAATCAAATGAGGTACAGGGTAATAAATTATGTCATATTTCAGTACAGAAAAATGAGCTAATTTGATGTTAACAGTTTTTCGCAATTATAATGAAAAAAAAAATGGTTTTATGGACTCTTGGGTACATTCTATTTTTTAGCGTTACGTAATATCATGTTATCAGAGTTAATCTATAATACGGTTTTCAAGCCTTTAAAGGAGGGATGAGGAATTTTTTTTTTTTTTTTTTTTTTTTTTTTTTTTTACTTACGAAGATAGGAGGGGGATTACTAATGATTTTTATTAATTCGTTAAAATTTCATTTCAGAACCAAGATATAAATTTTGATCATAAATGACAGAATTAAATTTAATGCCATGCAATTTCATTCCCAAATCAAATTTTATAAATGAATTTGGTCCAATTTTGATGACGCCCAAAGACAAAAATTTTCCGAATTCTGAAATGGTGTGCATTATATAAACGTGATGTAACACAGGCTTTTTCGTTCCGTCATTTTTTTTTTTTTGGTAATACCACGCAGTATCAAAAGGCATAAATTTATTACCTTCTCATGTAAAAACAAGTTTGTCAACATCCATATATCTCTGGTTATTACTGTGTGGCTATGCGTGACATACATTGCGCAGCTATGGGCAGCTAATAGTTCTCAAAGAAGGCATCTGATTTAACATCGAACTTTTGTAGTGACGTATTGCCTGACTAAGGAAATGCAAGTAATATAAGAGACCATCGATGTAGCAAAGCCCGCTCTGAGGAACGACACATATATACCATCATGGACTAAAGCTTCTACCTTCCACATACTTAAGGACCAGCAAGTTCGATCCATGTGGACGTTACGTATCCTCCAGAGTTATACACAGAAAATGTCTACATGAACATTATGTTCTATAATGTCGAATATTTTCTTTTCAGTTGGAATAGAAAATGGAGTGTAAACACATATCAATGTTTCATATTTTCTTCATTAAACTAACTGGATTTGAAGGACTGATAGGTCGCATAGTGAACGACTGTCCTCACCTATGAATCAGTGACTGTCCCTCTGCGCGAAGCGAGTCGGTCTTCCGCCATCATACTCAACGGAAAGAAACTCTTTATTTAAATTTGAATAAACAGCCGCCCCCACCTTCAAAGAGCCCTCACCCAGAGACGCCACTTGTTCCTATTTTGTTTTATGGATATCAGGAATCCTTGTCATAAGTGTGGCAGTCAACCTGTCTGTTTCTTATACGGACGGATTCTACTCACATGGTACTGTTGTGCATCAAGTCCGTCTCTCCGATGTTTGCCCGCAAAAGGGAATTACTGAGATTGAATGCTGTATCGTTAGGTATTTAAACATAACAGACTTCATTTTTGGGTGTATTTTCAATCGAAGCTTGAGATAATAAGCAACGCTCACCTAAGAACCATGCAAAGAAAATCTTCTCTCATTTTACTTATTTACTGTTAAAAACCTTGAGAATAATTTAAAAAATAAACTTCATGACTATGATCTCATTTTAGATTCTTAAGGTGATATATTTAGAAATCTATTCCTCTCCATTTCACTATCATCAACACAGTAAAGCTGCCATTGCATATTGCCGGGTTTAGATAAATCAAACGATTTATCTATATAAATAATTCCTCTTTTTTTCTCTTGCATATATCTTTAAGGGGACCGTCCGCTATGTTGTGTAATTTTTTTTTATTATGCAAAATACATAATTTCCATATATGTTTTAGATATATAATACCTTCATCATAGAAAAATTTCAAGTCATTTGAGCAAAAATTTTTAGTTTTATTAGCAAAAATTATAATTTAAACAAAAAATTTAGGTAGCGATTTCTCCAGCTAATATAACATTTCATTTGTATTGAAAAATCATACCATAACTTACCTTTATTATACGGAATAATCCTGTGTGAACAGAATTTTTTATTTTTTTATTTTTTTTGTAAAATTGGATAATAAATGTAAGACAGTCAAAAAAAATCGTAGAAAGAAAGAAGAAAAAAACTCTCACAAGGAATGGATGGGATTTTTATTTCGTCTTTCCAATGATACTTTCGCTCTAAAATTGGATAATAAATAACCGATAATGGGCTACCGATGCACAAGTATGTTTTTGAGTTATGAGCTCCCAAAGATTTGCTATGCAAATTTTTGCTTTTTTCTTAGAAAAGTCAAAACAACATTATTATAATTACTTTATTTGTACTTTTATTGTTGATTTCTACATCAAGGATCCTGGTCCTCCCCCTAAAAGTGGTATTAATACCCTAAGCATGACACGAGACAATGATGTCGACGGCGTAGCATGATACAATGGGGGAGTTGATAACAACGAATTTTCGTGTTTTTCTTTCAGCACCCTCCTGGCCTTCGCTAATTTTTGCTAGCCTTAGTTGCTGAGTAGCCTTCTTGATCTTAGGTAACTTCGGCATTGCTATAAGTTCACTAAGAAGTTATAAAAACAAAGTAAATAGCTAGTAACCAAACGCAAGTGCGTAAGTGCATGTAAATCCTTTGACGTCTGTGGCGTAACTGAGTCATTCGCTGAGTCTCGCCTATAAATAATCGCTCTGAGCAGCTCTTGCTTAGAGGATATCAGGGCTTGGTCGAAGGCCCATCTAATCTAGCGACCTTAATTGAAACACTGCGACTCTTTCATCGTCCCTCAGTGTTTGACCCACAGCGTTTGTTCCCAAATCTCTGCATTATTTATTTTTTTTATTTATTTATTTATTTTTTTGTAAGCGACGGTGAACCTGTAAATATTTATTAACTTCCAATTTTTTTTTTAATTCTGCAGCAATACTTCATTTTCAACGTACACCGTTGGGGTGGATTTAGATTAGTCGAGCTTTGAGTCTGTATGGTCTTTTGTCACGAGGCAGTATTTAAGTAGGAAGAAGTGTTCAGAGGGAGATAAGAACCTCCTTTTAGATGTAAAACAGAACTTGGTAATATCTCGAGAACTAAGTGGAGAGCTGGAGCTTTAAGGCAACAAACAAAGATTTTCTCTACTATATTAATCTGCTTCTCGTGAGTAAGAACGCCTGGATTGATGAAATGTTTAATGTCGCTGCCAAAAATTCTCACAAATTTCCAATTTCATGCATCAGTAAAACAAAAACAAATCCCTGCAATATATTAATATTTACCGATCAGCTCGATAAAATCGTCGATGCCTAAATACCAAACGATTGATGAATTAAGTAAGCCTTTACTTCTAATATTAATTAATAATGCTCAAACAAAAGAAATTCCGGTTATGAAGAAGGCGACAGCCATTCATTATCGAGTCAAAAGATTTATGATTTCCTCGTCGTAACCTTTCAGGAGCTTTCATTCTGATTAATTGCCAGTCAAACAAAAACCATAAAAGTTTATCTCTCCTGAAGGTAGTAATAGATCTTGTCTAGATATTACATTACTAATCATGGCAGACGAAGGAAAGCTCAGGCGAATATTTTACACCATATTGTTCACCGAGTAGCTTAATTTTCCGGAGCAAAATGAATAACAAATTTCAGGAATATGGAAAAGAGTTATGCTCACATTTTTTTAAGTAGGATTCTCTCTCTCTCTCTCTCTCTCTCTCTCTCTCTCTCTCTCGGATGTACCCAATGTATTATGTCATTAAAATTACGCGAAAACATACCTTACATTAAATGTGACGTTCCCTTTGTTTCTTATTTGACATAATTATGATGTTAGAATACTTTCCTTCATATATTTCAAAAAACAATGAAAATATGCTCGCTTCCACATGAAATGTTTATCATTATCCTAAATTGTTTATGATTAAAAAAAAACTTTTATGGTAATGACAGAAAGGGAATGCGTATAACTGAAATACTTGTCATAATAAACACTGCAATATAATCTGTTAAAACATTATAGCTTTGACCATTTTGATGGTTCGTGTCTGTGTGAAACGTATGATCTGTAGTTATATCCCTGATAATTGTTAAACTTCATATTTAAGGACATATTGTCAAACTATGTCCTTGATGACAGAGAGAGAGAGAGAGAGAGAGAGGGGTGGGGGCGGCTGGGGGAGAGAGAGCGGGGGGTAGATAAACTAAATAAACAGGTCCAGAAAATTATGGTAATGTGAAATAATTCTTCGACGTGGATATTACAAAGATTCATGGTATCCATAAACAAATGTGAGATCTGGCAGTATTTCTGTATACGGTTAGAGATAGGGGGAGAGCTAAGATGTTAAATGAGAATCTTCTGCCTAAGGTTGGTGACGGGGTAGCAAATTGAAATAGGGAAAGTCACTGGCACAGGCTATTCACTCAAATCTGGTTAGTCGGATGCAATAAAAGCAAATGGAAGCAATTAATAGATTTGCTGATATACTTCATAATGGAATGATAAAATTCCTTATTTAGAATAAATATCATTCCATTATGTATGCATGTATATTATATATATATATTAATATATATATATATCTATATATATATATTATATATATATATTATGTATATACCATCTATATATTATAGGTATATATTATAATATAGATATTATAGATATATATATATATATATATATTTAGATAGATATATATATATATATATAATATATATATATATATAATATATATATATACATATATACTGGAATCATATAGATGTGGGATATCTATCTTATATTATATATATATATATATATTTATATATATATATATATATATATATATTATACATTATTAAGTCCTATATATAGTACATATATATATAATATATATATCATATATATATTATATATATATATATATATATATATATATATATCTATTAAAAGGAGCCCATAAAAACGCCAAAATATAGAAAGAAAATGCTATATTTCAGAGACTGCTGTCTCCCTCTTCAGGTAGATGAATGAGAAAAATTACAGAAAAGGTGGCAATTATACCGAGAGATCCATCCACAGGTAAGCCAATGTAGGTCACTCCCAATGATAATCTTCCTTTAATCCTCTTAAAGGTTGAATGAAAACTTTATCGATCACATCTGTATCTCATGCCCCCTTTGAGATGTTCATTACCTGTCTCTGTTTAATTAATCAAGGCCGATTCCATCATCTGACTTTTGTACTGGCAGTTGCTGCTATAAATTATACATGATAAAGTCCAGTTTATTTTGTGGTTATGTTCATTTATATGGTTGAAAATAGCTGAATTCTGTTGTCCATACATAACTGACTGTTTATGTTGTATTAATCTCTGGGGAAGTGATTTTCCTGTAAATCAGATGTATGATTGGTCACAGTCCAGGCATGGGATTTCGTAAATGTCTGTGTCCTTGGGGGATGTCTTTTATTGGACGTTAGTCAGGGATTTGGCTAAGGTGTTTGGGTAAGTAAATGCAAAAGGGTTAGACTTTCCAAGGGTCTGGGTCACCGTCTTAATCGTGTCCAGGTGTGGAATTTTTATTTTATTGTTGGGTGTGTCTCTGGTCTTGTCTTGACGGGGTCGGTAGAAAATTACGTTTGCTTTGTGAATTGCTTTCTCAATTATATGGTCAGGGTACGTTAATGACGAAAGCTGCTCACAAATTAGTTCAAATTCTCTTTCCAGGAAATCTGTGGAACAAATTCGTAAGGCTCCTAAGAATAGGTTGCTGGCTACGCCTATCTTGATAGGAAGGTGTGATAGCTAAATTAGTGAATGTATGAAAGTGAGAGAGGTTATCTGTATATGGTAAATTTGTACGATGTTGTGTCTCTGATTATTAAAACATCAAGCAAAGGAATTTTGAAGTCTGTTTCCCATTCAACTTTAAATTTGATGCTGGCACTAATGCGTTTAAATTTGAAAGGAATTCATTGAAATTGCCCCATCTATTATCTCAAAATGTTAGAATATCATCGATATATCTCATCCACAGCATGTTTTTAGGTTTTATTGCATTTATTACTGTAGTGTCAAAGTACTGCATGTACAGGTTGGCTAAAATAGAACTTAAAGGACATAAAGGACAACCCATACTACACTCGAATATTTGCTTATAGACTGATTCTCGGAATGAAAATCCGTTATTAGGTACACATAATTCAACTAAATTTATTATTTTGTCAAGCGCCAATGGGAAATAATCTGAATAGGGGGCTAATTTTTCCCTCAAAATCTGAAGAACGTCCTGTACTGGTACTTTTGTGAATAGGGAATCTACGTCAAGGCTTAAAAGTTTTATGTTGTGAAGTGGTATATGTGCTTCTCTGAATTTGTGATAAAAATCTTCCGAATGTTTAGTGTGACCGGAAGAAGAAGTGCCTAAAAAAGGGTATAGGAGGCCAGCTAACCATTTAGAAATTTTTTAATTGAAAGCTCCGGCACATGAAACGATGGGTCTGAATGGAAGATTGTCTTTGTGAGTTTTAGGAAAGCCATAAAAGTAGGGTAGTTTTGGATTAATTTCTTTAAATTTCTCTAATAGTCCCCTGCTCTTTTTGTCTTGGCCAATTATCTTACTTTCCGAAAAAAAACAAATTCTGTGCGGACGTTTTGGAGGGGATTTTTCGTCAGTTTGTCGTAAGTGTTTGTGTCGCTAAGGAGTTGGTTGATTTTGTCGAGGTAGAAGTCATTGTCCATGATTGCGATTTTGCCGTCTTTGTCGGATCTACTTATTACAACATCTAACTTTTTTTTTAGCTAGCGGATGGCTATCATAATCTACGGGGAACAGGATATTTCTGATTAAAGTCAGTTAAAGTATTTAGTAACACTCCTTTTAAACATATATTTTCACTTTTTATCATAAGCCACTATGAAATATAGGTTGTTTTCACGGTCTGGCATAAAGGCAAAGAAAAAGGCTAGATTTAAAACTAAGTGTTGATTTACAGTAAGGAGGGGTGCTAGATAAATTGAAAACTTTGTCTTGTTGCTCAAGATTATTCCATGCGCTATTGATGTGAAACCCAGTCTAATATTCGTCTCCTGACAAGTAAAAATAACCTGGACTTTATAGTTGTTTTTGATAAATTCATAACGGCTAACAATGACAGTCGTGAAGAGATATGTTTGAAAGGCATTTTACTAAATGCAATAACTGACCTTAATAAGATATACCCTGTCCCTGTAGATTTATGATAGCCATCCGCTTGCTAAAAAAGTATAGATGTTATAATAAGTAATTCCGACAAAGACTGCAAAATCTTAATCATAGACAAAATCTTCTACCTCGACAAAATCATCCAACTCCTTAGTGACACAAATACTTACGACAAATTGACGAAAAATCCCCTCCAAAACGTCCCCACAGAATTTTTTTAGGGAAGGAAAATTAATTGGCCAAGACAAAAAGAGAATTGAATTACCGAAGAAATTTAAAGTTATTAACCCAAAACTACCTTACTTTCATGGCCTTCCCAAAACTCATAAAGACATTCTTCCATTTAGACCCATCATCTCATGTACCGGAGTTTTAAACTACAAAATTTCTAAATGGTTAGCTGGCCTCGTTTCCCCTTTCTTAGGTACTTTTTCTCACAGTCACATTAAGCATACTGAAGATTTTTGTCACAAATTCAGAGAAGCACGTATACCACTTCACAATATAAAACTTGTAAAACTTTATGTTGATTCCCTACTCACAAAAGTACCAGTACAGGACGTTCGACAGTTTTTTGGGAAAAAATTAGGCCCTATTCAGATAATTTCCCACGAACTCTTCACAAAATAATAAAGTTAGTTGAATTATATCAATCTAACAACGTATTTTCACTCGAGGAATCATTCTTTAAGCAAAAATTTGGCCGAAACATGGGTAGCCCTTTAAGTCCTGTTTTAGCCAATCTATACATGGAATACTTTGAAACTGACAATTGGTGGAGCAATCTCAACGAATTCCTTTTAGAATTAAATGTAGTAGTAGTGCCCTGCATCAAATGTGAAGATGAATGGGAAACAGACAACAATATCTCTTTTCTTGATGTTTTAATAATAAGAGGCAAGACAAAATACAAATTTACCATTTACAGAAAACCAGTATTCTCACTTTCAATGATTCACTACTTTAATTATCCTGACATTCCTTAAGAATTTATTCCACAGATTTTTTTGAAAAGGAATTTGAACTAATTCGTAAGTAGCTGTCGTTTTTAAGGTATCCTGACCAAATAACTGAAAAAGCGATTCATAAAGCAAATGTAATTTTCTACCGACCACCTCAAGACAAGACCAGAGAGATACCCAACAATAAAATAGAAATCCCGCACCTAGACATTATTAAGATGGTGACACAGACTCGGACATCCTAACCCCTTGGCATTTACCTACCTGAATACATAGTTAAATTCCAGATTAACGTCCAACGAAAGCCAATCCCCAAAGACACCGGAGTATACGAAATCCCATCCCTGGATTGTGAACAATATCACATCGGTTTTACAGGAAAATCACCTCCCCAGAGATTAATACAACATGAACGGTCAGTTAGGTGTGGGCGATAGAGCTCAGCCATTTTTAACCAATTTACTTTCTTTATTTTTTCATTTTTATGGCTTTCTTTTATTAGATGGAATATATCCTTTTTATCAGTCATGTATATGTGTGTGTGTTTGTATAACTGATTCACGAAGATACGGAACGTGTTAAATGTATAAATAAAAGCAAAGGCCATAGAGGAAAAGCGAATCAACAGAGTGATTGCTAGGCATTCAACACAATCCTTTGCTAGCACACTGATGACAAACATAAAAGTAAAGGTACAAGAGGTTCGTAAAATTAACAGATTACACACAGATATCCTTGAGGATGGTGATTATAAGGAACAGATGCGCCTGGAATACAACAAAATAGAAGAATTAGTGGAAAACCACAACAAAGGTAAATCTTTGAGAGGTTTTACAAAGGGCTAAGCCACACTGCCTTGAAAGTATAAAAGTGGTAAGTAAAGGATGAAACTGACCACCACCAAAAATGGCCTTGGAATTAATAAGCTGTTTATATATTAATAAAAGTACAACACTTAATATATTCTCCCCGTGTAAAGCAATAAAATATTTTTTAAAATTAAAATTTTCAAAAACAATTAAACATACAAATACATAAAAAATAGATATAAGGTAACTAATTAACAATTAAGTCAGTGATTTTATCTTTAAGGTCATTCTTAAATGTTTTTCTAATACGTTGCTAAAGTTGAAATTTCACCAGGAAGTAAGCTGGATAATTGCAGATTCTACAATATTTGTGAATAGTAGTCTTTACATATGGCAATCACTGAACTGTCAGTCGCTTGATCCAGGAGAGTTTTCACTCAAATGAATGAATATTGCATTGGATGTTTGACCTGTTGTGACTGATTACTTACACTGCATAATTCCCAATTCCATTTCTTTACTAGATTTGCCTTTATAAAAACATGAGCAGTCCGAACGGAATTCTGTATATTATGTTGTTGCTTTCCTTAGGGCTATTTTCTTACTAATATTCCTTTTAATCTGTTATTATAAGAAAATACCAGCTTCATATTAAAAAACTTTAAAAATCATTTTATGGCTCTCTCCCAGATACTTTCACTATAGAAATTTTTGTGGGCTTTATTATAACAAATATTATTTAGATGCGATAAATTCCTTTCTCCATCTCAGTTGTTAAAGCTTTCTGTTGGTCTTATCAAACACTGTTTGGGATTTTCATGCTAACATAAACCTGTCCTTTATTTGTCTTATGTATTAAATTTATTGATCTAAATACTGGGACTGGCAATGTTCAATGCTTGTAGAAACATAAAAAGCAAAAAATTGATATTTTGATATTAAGGTAGTGGCCTGAATAACAATGGACATAAGTTAAGTTGTTGGTTGGTTTCCTATAAATACCGAATTTGTATTAAAACTGTTCGTTATGTATTAAAACTTCTAAGAAAGGAGGTAATTGTCTTTTTCTAATTCTAATGTAAGTTAGAGAGTAAATAATTTACATCAATACCAGCATGCAAAACAGCTAAAATATCGTCAACATATCTATACCACTTTAAAGGAGCGTACATTATATTATTAAACATTTTTTTTCTCTCAAAAACATTCCATTAACAAGTCTGAGGGGAATAGGGATAAATGGTTGCCCACTGCTTAGCCAAATACTTGAATGTAGAATTCACCATTGTTGAAGATAAACTTACAATCACAAATGCACAACCTAGTGAGTGAAATAATGACTTATATGTAGTGGCAATTCACGATGGATTAGTTTGTAACTAAGACACTCTGAAATCGAATCAAAACTAACAAATCTATCAGCGGGCAAAAGGTTATTTTGTATAATTTATCATCTAAATCTAGTGAATTATATATGTGTGAATCGAAGATAGTTTTAAGGAACTTGGACAAGAGTTTATATAATATAAACCCAACAGTGCTGATAATAGGCTGCACAGGATTATTTTCTTTGTGCGTGTTGACTAATCCGTACAAGTAAGGTAACTAGGGAAATTTCGCTGACAACTGACCCATTATTTCTTTTTTTATCTTTAAGGATTTTTTCCCTGTGCTATTGAAATTTTTTGTGACTTGATCAAAAGGATTTTTTCTTTTTTGTAAGTCGTGATATCATCCGGTAGGGCTTACATACGTAATCGGCAATATCTAAAATTACAATACTATTTGACTTATCAGTTTTAATGATGTGGATTGTATTGACATTTTAAAATTGTTCAAACTTCTGGGAGGCTGTTGGATGACCAGCTGCTGCTACTGCACACTGCAATCATTTTGAGTGTGGATTACCTGCTCTGTTGGAATGCAGCAATCCCTGCCGGTGAAGCCATCCTTCTGGATACTTGAAGAATTTATTTTTCATCCATCTTCGCGGTTGGCTTCGTATGACTGCCAGGGGGTACTCTGTCTTACGGTCCCTGGCTAGGATTAGCATCTTTTGGCACCACAACTGTTTGGGTCCTTCGTGAACCATCCCATCCGAAACAGTTCAGACGTGAAAAGGGTAGTTTGGTTATTACCGCCTTGAGGAGATCACGGCGTGATATTAAAGCTCATATTTATATAGTTAAGTTAGCCTGTGTATTGATGAGATATTCCATACTTTTCGATCTCTCCTGCTTTCTGAACCTTTTTTAGTATAAGTGTGTTGCCTTCTTACGTCAACAGTGTAAATGTGTTGTTTTTATTTATATGTAAAGGGATTTGTTTCTGTGTACTTTTGTATCAAGAGGTTCAGGCGTTACTTCTGTCTGATGTTTATGTATTGTATATATTATATTCTGTGATAGTTGTGGTTGTCACCGGTATTAAAGATGAATATTGAATGAGATTCATGAAGTTTCCGTTGCGCAGTAGTCGTTAGGCAATTAAAACGTTTTATGTATGTAGATATATCTATCTATCTATCTATCTATATATATATATATATATATATATATATATATATATATATATATATATATATATATATATATATATATATATATATACTAGCTTTCTTTCACGTTTCAGCTTGCTTACTTTCAACATTTACCGATCTTCAAAATAGTAAGAGTTACATGTATTAGAATTATTTTGAAATATTACATTATCGCGTAGCATATAGCAATATGTATCACAAAAAGCTACAAAAATAAGTAAAGGTTATCACTAAGAACTGGATTAAGTAATTCAAACGCTAGCGAATATTATAAGATTATATTTTGGGGGTTTTAATACATGAAAAAACAACCAATTTTCTCATTAGGTCGTGTCCTTGAGAGAGCTGTTGCACCGGAACTTTATCCTAATTTTCTTAAATGACCTCCTTCAAACCAATTCTTTTGTTTACTCGTCTTGTAATGCTTCTTGTGGGAAGGTTTTCTGCAACTTTGCTCGCTTCAGTCCACGTCAAAGATATGTTGAGGATTCTTTTCAGCAAACACTTTCTTTTTTTAATTTGTCCTCTAAGGAGTCCCCCACCTCAACCCCCCCCCCCTCTCTCTCTCTCTCTCTCTCTCTCTCTCTCTCTCTCTCTCTCTTCGTTTTTTTATCTCTTTTTCGAGTTTGCTTGTTCGTGTATATGTTTTGTGCTTATTTATAATTTGGCTACCATGATTAAGACTTAATGGATCTTTCCTGTGTTATTTGCTACATTGAATGTTAAATTCGTTATATTTCAACTACAGATCTTAATTATGAAAGGCATGGTCAACAGAACAGTAGGTACTGGTTATCTAGAAACGACTATACTTACTCCTTTTAATGATTCAATAGGAAAATTTAATGCACCCGTATTCCATAGAAACCAATTTTTATCAAGACTCGTCAAGGGTCGAATATAAAATATTTGATAAAATATCTATATTCTTCATTTCTTTGTCTCCAGGAAAGCTGTTTTATGTACATTAACCTGCTTGTTACCCATGATTACATGAAACGTTATGCTAATTTTTTTACGAAAATCATACCCAGGGGAGCCATACTAGTGACAAATAAATAATTTTGCAGTTAATGAGAATGTTCATGTAGATAAAAAAGTTCTCTCCTTTTTATCTTCTTCTTCTTTCTTGGAACTCTAAACTTTTTCTCTCCTCCTAGTCTCTCTCTCTCTCTCTCGCTCTCTCATTGTCTCTCTCTCTCTCTCTCTCTCTATATATATATATATATCTATGGATAATATATTATATATAGTATATAGATATATATATATATATATGTATGTATATATCTCTCTCTCTCTCTATATATATATATATATATATATATATATATATATATATATGTATGTATATACTATATTATATATATAATATATATATATATATATATATATATATATATATATATATATATATATATATATATATATATATATATATACATATATACACACACACACACACACATATATATATATATATTGTATAAAAATGAATTCTATACAGATTTTAATGATAAGGTAACGTAATAAATTTATAAGTTAATATAGGATGTATTAAATAATAAAGTATAAGTTACAAAGAATTTAATTGTAATGTATAGAATCGAACCACAAAAATAAACTTCTGAATGACAAACAAACACTTGACGTGAACCGTAAGGATAGAAAGTGAGTACTTGGGCTGCATCATTTGGAGGCCAATGAAATGAATCCGAAAGTATACAAACACATCTGAAATAGTGAACAAGAGGAAATCTTAAGATTTCATGTATGAACAGAATCGGACGCAACTACCCCATGAAATAACAGCCCAAAAGTAAACAAGTAAAATGTAAAGTATATTTCTATCCCAGTAAATAAAACGTCAAAATGAGTGTAAAAACAAACAGAATTCAATACAATTAAATAGTAAATTAAATATGAAATATAATCAAACAAAGTAACTAGAAGTATGAATAAGTATGTAATTCACGTATATTTAAGGTAAGTATAGGTAAGGTACGTATAATTTGGGTAAGTATAAGTAATAACACACTTATCACATAAGCATCGATTAAAGCTGCAGGAATAAAAGTAAAGATCTGGACAGTTTAAAAAAACAAAGAAAAAATAGCTTTTCTCTCACCTTGTTTTTAGTGTGATTTAGGAGATAGGTAAGCGGGTTTCCCCTTTGGCAGGTCGGGTCCAATGGTAACTTGATAGAAATTATTCCATATGTTTGCGTAACACATGACCGTGATGCAAATGATAAGATCCATATGTCACTAAATCACTTCAAAGTTTAATCCACGGTAAGTATGACTGGAACTTCTGCTGAAAACTGCTGTTGTTAAGTTCTTGACAGGTACTGCCGGTTCTCCGTCACTCAGTAAACAAAGAAAACATTTTCCGCATTAAAATTGGTGGTTTGTTTACGGCAATAGCCATTTAAAAGGATTAGACGAGAAAAGCTATTTATAAAAATTACGTTAATTTTTCTACATATATATATATATATATATATATATATATATATATATATATATATATATATATATATATATATATATAATATATATATATATTTCATCTATCTATTTATTTTTATATTTATATAGATTTATATATTATCAAGAGCCGAGAGGATCATCTAAGAAGACCAAGGCTAGATATTCTTAACCCTATAACATCACTTTAACTTCCCTTTGTAATAACTTACCCAGAATTGAAACTTATGCCTCATTGAGTTGATATATGGATGATTATAATTCTTATCCATTCTTGATGACCTAAAGTATAAAACCGGTTTCGCTATCGTAAATTCTCAAAAAGATACAGTTTCGATTCCTAATCATTTATCATAAATAATTCCGTTTGTATGTATATCAATCGTCATGTGAAGTGATTTCGATGTCAATAGTTTCCTTGGGCCTTTAAATTAAAATGAAAGTCTGAAAAAACTACGTAACACTATTTCATGTATGACAGGTATCTTCATTTTGACTCGATTTTGTAAATCAGAGAGAGAAATTATTATTTCTATATGAATTATAGTGAGATTAATCTCCGGTATAAATAAATAACTATACGTTCATATGCGTACGATCATTTTCAATTATTTCGCGATAATCATCTACTCAAACTAGAAATGAACTAATAAAGCTTACGTGTGATTTAATATAAATAATGTAATGTGCATACAGCGGAAGGTTAAATAAATTAATAAATAAATAACTAATAAGGGTTTCTTTAATTTTTTTAAAACGAGATAAGTGGTTATATATCCAATAACGGTTACTCAAAGTACTTTATTCTTTAAACACTGTTATTATAATTTCCATGTTATTATTAGTGATCTAAAAGATATTTCCTCCGTTACGGCAAAATGAGAAGTGAATATATTTGTTGGTATAGATTAATTCTATTATAAAAATAAGCATAAAGTACATAAATAGATTAAAAATCCTTCCATAACTTCATATTTACCGTTCGTTTGCATCGGAATAATATTCCAATCAATATTAATGTACCGAGTTCTTGAAATTTATTAGTATTACCATCTTCAATCTTATATCAAAATAAAACATATGAGTTGAAACTTATTGTGTTGTAAGAAATCTATTGAAGGTGGGACTAGCTGAATCAGGCGTGATTCATGGCTTTCACGGAATTGAATAGCAAGAAAGGTGTGAAAATATGTTTTATTTCTAATACATACTTTGTGATGTTGAATTTTTTGAAACTGAAATCAATTTAAAAATGTTTTCACTGCACTTGGTTACAATAAGAATTTTATTCAAAGACTCAAAGGGCGCATTTTAAGGGACGTAGAATATATTATGTGGCAAGGGAGAAAAGGAGCTTCCCAGGTAATAATAAGAGTGTTTTAGTCTTCCCACAAACCAAAGAAAACCCTGGACTTTTAAAGTAATATTTGAAAATTAGCAACATTGTCCCAGTATAGAAGAATACAAACACTGTTCAAAAGTATCTAACAAATAATGTTTAAACTGATGACATAAATCAAGGATGCATTGAAGAAATTCCCTACCACGGGTGGAATAAGACATACATAGATGAAACGATTGATTTTAACAAGAAAAAGACAACATCATGACTCATTAAGGAAAGGTGATGAAAACAATGCCGTCTTTCAACACAGACAAAGTAAAAATCATATTGTTAACCTGGACGAAATGAAAAACATAAAGAATGTTAAAAACACTGAAACAAAAGTTTTAGAATCTATATATATATATATATATATATATATATATATATATATATATATATATATATATATATATATATATATATATATATATATATATATTATATATATATATACGAATACCACAGGGACATGGCGGGCAGAAGGTTAGAACCAATAGCTTACTCCTGTTTATTCAGGCATGGTGGGAACACAAATGGAATATATATATATATATATATATATATATATATATATATATATATATATATATATATATATATATATATATATATATATATATATATATATATATATATATATATATTATTTTGGTTAAATTTTACAAGTATACTTTAGATTCTACCTTAACATTCCTTTTCAATTTGGGTGGTATTAATTCAGTTTTTAGTTCTTTTTAAAAGAAAATGATAAATATGGGTATTTTTCTGTCCGACTGCACTTTTTCTGCCTGCTCTCTTATCTATGAAATTACCTAGGCTAGAAACCTTCACATTGGTATGTTGATCATCCACCCTCCAATCATCAAACATACCAAACTGCAGGCCTCTAGCCATAGGTATTTTATTTAAGGTTAAATTTAACTGTGATCGTGCGTCTGGCACTGCTATAGAGGCCAACAACACAGGTCACCACCGGGCCTTGGCTGAAATGTTCATGGGGTGTGGCTGAGAGTTTCAGACAGCATATACGCTGTTAAACTTGTTTAATTTTGCTACTGAACAACTGTGCATCTTCCAGTAGCTTTTCTTTTTATTTTGTAGGAAAGTGGTAATATAAACTATACGACATATTATAAAATAAAGCTTCAATGGAAAGGATCTTCAAGAGAATTTGTTACTGTAATAAACACAACACATATATGTCAACATGTTTTATTTTTGTTTATTACACAGCAGGCCGCAAGGTAATAAACTCCTAATTCAATTCTAGCAAAATCCTAAAACAGAATGCATAATAAAATAATAAATCCTCTACATAATAAATTCAATGCACTGTAAAAATTCCTGAAATATACATGACGGGACACGTCTATTGATTTATATAGTAGTAATCAAAATCACATGACTATTTTTCAGGGCATAGATTAAAGCAGCACAGAGCTGTGATCTTTCGAAATAATTCAATGTAAATACTAACCTATTAATCACGGCAAACGTAGTACATTACGAAGTTCACCTTTAGGAAGAGAACAGTGAGTTGTTATGTTCTCACATTATTGATAGCTAGCAAGGAAAAATTAATATGACCTGAGTTCTAAAATGTATCTTGATGTGTCTGATCTTTTTAGTGACTAACGTAAAAATTTTAATTAGATTGAAATCTCTCTCTCTCTCTCTCTCTCTCTCTCTCTCTCTCTCTCTCTCTCTCTCTCTCTCTCTCTCGATAGCCTCTTTACGCAAGTGATTCAACATGTATTTCATAAATTAATAACCAAAGTTCGATTCATACAGGGAGAGAACAGCGTTGGCGCATTCTCCAAAGCTGCACTATGCGCTTGGTGGCATAATCACTGGATTACGGACCTGGTTAGTAACTAACTGACGTTGGTCATAATTACATTATGGAGAAGGGGTTGGCAGGAAAAGAGAAAGAAATAATATAAATGTGATTAATCAGCAATAAAAATGTATGCACTCACATTACTGACAATGTGTCTCGCCGAGGTGCACTTAACCTGATAAAGTCGAAACTATTCTCTCTCTCTCTCTCTCTCTCTCTCTCTCTCTCTCTCTCTCTCTCTCTCTTCTCCAAATCTAACGGCAGAATTCATCAAACGGTGGGAAATATGAATCCGGTATATCATCACTCAATGTAACCGAAGTATATTGCCATACCAGCGGGTTCCAAATTCCTTTGTCGTCCAGTAAGCTTCAAGAAAAAAAATCCAATGACAGAGGATTTGGACATACTTTGCCTTTTGTGTTCATTAAATCTTCAGTATGAATTAGAGACTCTCTTCCCAATCATTTATAATTCACAACAAAAGTGACGGATTCGACGTAAAAGTTTCTCTGGGTCCATTAAGAATATCTCGGATATTCTTCTTAATAATATTATACTCGAAAGTGTTTTTTTTCTATTTTAGAGCGTTTGCTGATTCGTATATAAAAAAAGAAAACAGGTCTCTCATGATAGAAAATCATATGCAAAATCATATGCCCAAAATATTATCAATACTCTGTATAACATGTTTCATAAAAGAGGTGCATTTCTAATAGTGGGTAATAGGTACTTGGCAACTCTCCTCTCTTACTGCAGCAAATAGAAGGCTATAGTACCGAAACCTAAGGTAAAACGAACCCGATCGTCTTTTTCTATTCTCACCCTGAATAAATGTAGCTCTAACAAATGAACTATAGACTGGTTCATGATGTGGACGAATTACATACATTGAATTATTAGTAGAGTAGAAACAATACGAATATCAAGAAATGGAAGAATAACACCCTAACAAATTAGTCCCAACAGATGCTGTGGAAATTGTGACGAAACCTCTACGTGATATAATAATAATAATAATAATAATAATAATAATAATAATAATAATAATAATAATAATAATAATAATGAGAATGACAATGCAATCAAGGGACGATGACAAATCCTGTTCGTCTTCACTGATATCACTGAAGCTCAGAATGGCTACTAATATCAATTAATTAATATATTATCGGCAAGTGGGCGGGGCCACAGGGAAGAAACGTTTTCCCCTTATGTAAACTTTTCACTGTGGGTGGAGCCTAATGGCGTCACTATCGCGTTCGAAACCCTTACCCGTTGTTATGATGGCTCCGGCATAGGAAACTCACTTTTACTCTGATAAGTACCAGAACTATAGAACTTAGGTACAAAATAATAATTGCAAAAATTAGGTATGGTTATAAAATACATATACTCTTGCCAACTTTCACCCCTATCCGATGCTTTAGTATAGAAGTTATTGCCGAAAAGCAGCGTCCCATTGGCCCTGAATCCCTAAGTAGTCGATTTAGTTGTAAAAGTGTACCAGCATTTGCTGGGTCAAGAAAAACGTCATGCGGATAGTAACTTCATGCATCAAGACTTACTGGGAAACCAGATGCCTATACACTCCTGACTCCTCCTCCCCTGCCCCAGGCCTCCAGAGTGGAACAGAAATCATTATCCCTTATACTATTCATATATCACAGCTGTAGTTATCAAACTGACAAACGTCACTTGAAAGTTTCTTCTTAGGGGGGGAGCGGGAGGGGTGGGGGGGGGGGGGGGGGGGGGGGGGGGGGGGGGGGGGGGGGGGGGGCGACCGGCTCAACAATGAATTCATACATTATCATTTAAGATTCCATTGACTAATTAAGTCACTTATCTTTATTTTACACCCATTTGCCTCTTCTCTGGTAAAAAAAAAAAACAAAAAACAAAAAAAAAAACAAAAAAAAGACACACGAGGCAACTTTTAGGCATAAGAAGCTCTAGAAGAAAAATGAAAGATTTCCATTGCTGACTGTGAATCATTACAACATTTCGGTACCCTTTTTGTAGACGGCTTACTCACCCAAGAAATAGTGTACAATAAA
>NC_061095.1:36814431-36836931 GCF_015104395.2 Macrobrachium nipponense | reverse complement strand
CAGTAGGCTTGCGTATTCTTCTCCTGCTGGAGGGAGTATATGGTTCGATCTTGTTGGACGTTCAAGGTCGAAGCAGCAATAAAAAAGAAAAATGGACGAATTTTACCAAAACCCAACACGATGACGAAAAACGAGGAGAACTTGAATATTTACCATCGTGTACATTATGGGTCTGCATACAAGGAGGATTGTTGCACACTACGCGGGATAATAAACAGAGGCGTAACCCCAAAAGCCCCTTACCACAAAATAAGCCTCAGGATATATAGAAAGCTCAACCTTGTAGCAGCCTAAATAATGAAGAAGAACAGCACCGCTCCGGGGGGACCGAAGGAGATGTTGCACGAAATGTAGTTTACCAAATTTACTTGTCCAGAGGAGGTGTGTAACCTCACAGCCAAAACTACATCGGGCACACTACAACGACCCTTCGGAGAAGTCTGCTGGCTCATAGAAATCAAGGGGCCATCATCAACAGTACATAGATGTTCACGACAGGAAGCCATCTCTACAAAGAGCTCATAGAAGGAGCCCCACCCAGGTCGTGCACCAGAGAAAGAACAACTACTTTCGCCTCTTAATAACGGAAGCGGTGAGCATCGCTATTCAGAAGCCGACCTTGAACGTCCATATACTCCCTCCAGCAGAAGGAATATGCAAGCCAACAGGGACCAGACAGCGCGCCCCAATCCATCCACCGAGAACATCGCGCCCCTTGGAAGACATGAGAAGACCCAGCGTCAGCGAAAGTCAAGTAACATCCTTGCTCAGTCCGCTGAGACCCCCCGCCAACATGAATCAGCAGCCGTTAACCAACATAGACCATTTGGACACACACACACGCACGCACACCACACACACACACACACGCGCGCGCATCACGTCACTCAAAACATTTCAAACTCAAATTAATCATACACATTTATGTATAAACAGAAATTATCTCTTGTTCCTTTATGCATGCTTAAAAATATATACATATATTTTTGTTTATTCCTGTATTTAGATTGCTATATTCATTTTAATTCCTGTATGTAATTTTGTAATTTTTATCTAAAACCAACATGTAACATATCAAATTTTAAACATACATTTAAGGAAACTCTAGCACATGGCATTGTATTTTGAATATTCATTTAACCACTGTTTAAACTTTCACTTTTATTGTCACAGTACATTTGTCCTTATGTTCTTTGTATCCAAAACAAACGCCCTTAAGCTGTTAATCTTTAGACTAACCAGTACCCATACCTCAAGGTCATACCTCCCACACGATGAAATAGATAGGCCGAAAGGCTAGATTGTAGGTCAGTAGTCTTCTTGATAATGCCATAAGGCGAAACAGCTGTCGCGACAAAATTCAATAAATGGAAGAAGGAAGTCTGCGTATTTTTTCACCAGAAATTGACGAACGATAATCGGAATAACTTCGTCGGTATGAAGATACCTGCAAGAAACTTATTGATGCCACTAAAGCAATTGATTTAAACGAATATACTATATATATATATATATATATATATATATATATATATATATATATATATATATATATATATATATATATATACATACATATATATATATATATATATATATATATATATATATATATATCTATATATATAATATATATATATATATATATATATATATATATATATATATATATATTATATATATCTATCTATATATATATATATATATATATATATATATATATATATATATATATATATATATATATATATATATATATATATATATATATATATATATATATATATATATATATATGTATATATGTAGTGTAATGGGGGGATTACCCCCCCCCCCCCCATTATTCATCAGGTAAGCGTGTGACACGAAACGGAAGGCAAACCAACACACAGCATTACACACAGCCTCTCTCTCTCTCTCTCTCTCTCTCTCGGCAACTCTAGCACCGACACCTCTCTCTCTCTAAGGAATCTCTCTCTCTCTCTCTCCACCTCTTTCTCTCCATTCTAACAGTAATGAAAATGAGAGAGTCGCACTCATAACATTAACGTTTATCAACAATGAATAAATAATGGTATTAATCAAGTAATCGAGTCTTTACAGACTACTCAAAAAACCCCCCGGAATAGTAAAATGTCTAGTCACCAAAACCGTGCAAATTACACCCATCTGGGAATCTCTTTTGTCCCTATCCTGCCAGAATCGTTCTGTTTCAAAGATACAGAACACATCCCGGTAAG
Source organism: Macrobrachium nipponense (assembly GCF_015104395.2). NCBI lineage: Eukaryota > Metazoa > Arthropoda > Malacostraca > Decapoda > Palaemonidae > Macrobrachium > Macrobrachium nipponense. The sequence continues at coordinate 36,834,691 of NC_061095.1, read as the reverse complement.
TACACACACACGATTAAAACAATCAATGACTAAATATTGGATATTATCATAAAAAATGTCAAACAGATAATAAGCCAGCCTTCGGCCAAAGTACTTCAACACTCACCCATGTATAAAAATGAATTCTATACAGATTTTAATGATAAAGTAGCTTATTAAATTTATAAGTTAATATAGGATATATTAAATAATAAAGTATAAGTTACAATGAATTTAATTGTAATGTATATAATCGAACCACAAAAATAAAATTCTGAATGACAAACAAACACTTGACGTGAACCATAAGGATAGAAAGTGAGTACTTGGGCTGCATCATCCGGAGGCCAATGAAATGAATCCGAAAGTATACAAACACATCTGAAGTAGTGAACAAGAGGAATTCTTAAGATTTCATGTGTGAACAGAATCGGACGCAACTACCCCAATGAAATAACAGCCCAAAAGTAAACAAGTAAAATGTAAAGTATATTTCTTATCCCAGTAAAAAAAACAAAAAAAACGGTCAAATAAGAGTAAAAAACAAACAGAATTCAATACAATTAAATAGTAAAATTGACTAATGAAAATACAATCAAACAAAGTAACTAGAAGTACGAATGAGTATGTAATTCACGTATATTAAGGTAAGTATAGGTAAGGTACGTATAAATTGGATAAGATTAGGAATAACACACTTATCACATAAGCATCGATTAAAGCTGCAGGAATAAAAGTAAAGATCTGGACAGTTTTAAAAAACAAAGAAAAAATAGCTTTTCTCTCACCTTGTTTTTAGTGTGATTTAGGAGATAGGTAAGCGGGTTCCCCTTTGGCAGGTCCAGGTCCAATGGTAACTTGATAGAATTATTCCATATTTGCGTAACACATGATCGTGATGCAATGATAAATCCATAGGTCACTAAATCACTTCAAAGTTTAATCCACGGTAAGTATGACTGGAACTTCCACTGATGACTGCTGTTGTTAAGTTCTTGACAGGTACTGCGGTTCTCCGTCACTCAGTAAACAAAGAAAACTTTTCCGCATTAAAATTGGTGGTTTGTTCACGGCAATAACCATTTAAAGGATTAGACGAGAAAAGCTATTTATGAAAATTACGTTAATTTTAAAATTGACTAGTTAAGTAATTACATAGTAAGCACTTAATACTGATGCCGTAGTGATAATGCATATTTTTTTTTAGAACTAGTAAAATTAAAGGAATTAAATACATATTTTTCTACACTCCAGGGGACAGATTTTGATTTGATTTAGTATGAAATCAAAAGTATATAATGTAAATGTTATTTACCATGAAAATTACCCCCAAAAATAAAAACCAACCAACAAGAATCCAAATAAAACAATATTAACAGTAATGAAAAATCCCTATCATATTCAGCCAAAATTTGGTGTAATTTGGCAGCACCCTGTATAGCTGCTTTTCTTTAGGACGTGATGATACAATATGACATTATTAGTGTCTGGTACACCTTGCTTCTTCATCATCGCCTGGGACTGACAAAAGAGGAATTATAGAACTAGAGTGCCGTTTAATATTTCTCTCCAGTTTTCCCTTTAAAGACTTCACAGCCGTAACTTCATTGTTTATATTTGTAACTATTTTCCTTAATGCGTCCCATTGGATAATTACAGGGTTTAGCTAAGGGTTCCTTCAAAAGTACTATATCTCCAACTTTAAGTTCTTTATGTTGAACGGGCTTGTATCGGTCTTTTTTATTCACGGCTTGATATATCAGATTCCCAATAAATTCTTCATTGTATTTTAATGAAGATTATGTCGTACATTTTGTAGTTTTCAGTAATGATGAAGGAATCTGATCTGCATTGAATTCCGGATCGGGATCTGTGGGCCTTGTAGTTGAGGGATTATATTGATGGAAACCAATTCTCTGCCATGAATCAACATCTCCGGGGTAATGATTTCTGAATGCTCTCTCCTGAAGAGTCCCTAAGAGACTCTTTAAATGAAATTGGCCTTCTGTTCACCAACCATGTATAGTTTTGTGAACAATAAAATCAAAATCACGAAGGGAAGAACATTATGCGTATTGCTCCAAATAATAAGCGCTTGGTTAGTTTCACACAAGACTCTACTAACGAGCCGAGTTTATTACATCCCTTGTAATATTGCTAAAATTTTAAGGATTTAATTAATTCCATGTTCCTGTAAATATGCATTTGTCTCGTAATCACTAAGGAAACTATAGATCTGATTTGCACCAGCAACGAATTGCGATCCCAAATCAGACAGACATAAGGAGGGAATGCCAAATTCATATGTATGAAGTTGTAATGCTCTAATAACTTCCTCTGAAGTTAAATCCATACAAATTTTCAAGTTAATAGCCCGAGACCACAGACATGTAATACATAACAACCATACCTTGACAGTATTTCCTTGATCATTCTTTATTTTAAATGGCCCCATATGATCAATAAAAATCTGCCTTGTACGGTATGTTTTCAGGATTAATCCTGAACTCTGGGTAATGACTTTGATTTAGTTTAATTACCCTCTCATTTACTCTCTTACAAGTAATGCAGTTTGACAGAACTTTCTTCACAGCCGAGTATATATGGGTAATCCAAAAGTTTCTTCTAAGTTCCGCCAACAAAGGATAACACCACATGTGAGAGCTTCACGTGCAATTCCCTTATAATCAGAGGAACCAATATACTGTCCTTCGTATTAGTAAAGGATAGTTGAATTTGTTAAGATGTTGGACTTCCTTCAATCTTCGGCATTTACTCTTTACCCTACCCTCACCATGCCATCCGAAATCAAGAAACAAGTTTAACTGTGCAACAATGGTTAGGCAGATTCTTCAACTGCTTCTGTTTTGAGTGAAAATAATCAAAGACATCTGGGAAGTGAATATGTTGATCCCTGATTATAATCTGCCTACAGGCTTCATCATAAAAGTTAAAGCCTTCCTCTTCAACTTCAAAATGATCTAGAGCTGGATGTTTACTTTTAAACTTAGATTTCAAATGCTGCAGAACCTGAGCACCACCGCATGCACTCACAGCAATCTTCTCAAAACTAGAAACCCTTATTAAAAGAGAAAAGATGTGTCCGAGCCCACATGCGGAGGTGAACAAGCACTACCACAATTTGCCTCCACTTTATGCACTCTGTTTTGTTCAAATAATCCAGGTATAATGAAAGACAATGTGCTGTCACTACAGATCACATTGCTTTCTCTCTCTGTAATGAACTTAGGACCAGTTTATATAGTTTGTTTTTTCATCAGCTGCCTAAAGGATAAAGGTCTGGTGATGCAGTCTGCGGGATTATCTTCTCCAGACACAAAGAAAATTTCATACAAGAATCCTCACACAGCTTATTGATATACTCTAACCTATTGAGTACAAAGGGTTGCTTTTTTTTTTGTAGTTTGTCAAGTTTCAAGGCGTAAGACTGCAGCCAGGTCAGTACCACCAAACTGTCAGAGTAGACTTCACATCCAACTATCTCAATAGGATCAATGCAACCATTTCCTGAAAGTTCATTCTTCAATCCTTTACAGTTTCAACGGTTAATGCAAGAGCTTGCAATTCCAAGCTTGGTATGGATTTTGACTCCAATTGTTTACTCACCAGTTTATTTCTTGCTAAAATAAAGTAGATCTATTTGTATTTAAGTTATACAGATACACTGCAGTGCCAAACAGAACCTTACTACTATCAGCAAAGCTCCCAACCAATTTATATTTGTCAGTTTACGTGAGCACCAAAATTCCGTGGGAACTCTAACAGAAGGTGCAGAATTGGCCTGCTTGCAGATATTCTTCCATCTTATTGATCAAAGGATTAAGCAGTAAGTTTTTTCAATCCCAATACTAGTTCTGGTCTCTACACTGCAATTCTGTGTAGAAACAATCTGGCTCTGATTGCAGTTATAAGTAAAGCCGTTGAAAATTAAGAAAGATCGAACTGTGAAGCTATAGAGGATAAAACTTCTCTTTTTGGTTGATGAAATTTATATTCCTCACAGTTGTTATGGGGCGTTTGTGTAGGGACAATGGTATCACTCATTCGATCCCACTCAAGTCCCAGCAGTTTACTTTTTGTTGGAGTCTCTGTTTCCTGAATTTTGTCAATTTCTTTCTGTAATGACATGTCATTAGACAAAAAAACTGCTGAAGTGAAAACTTATATGGACTGAAAATATCCTCCAACATTGTATACATCCACAACAAACACTCCGATGTTTCTGTTCCTGCCGTAAATGCACAGTTGTCCATATAAGACAACTGATAAATGGTTCTTTTGAGTTTCATCATGGAAAAGAATCATTCGTAGAATCCAGTATCAATATCTTGTATATCCAAGCATTAATAATGCAGGTGAACATCTAAGTCCAAAAGGAAGGTCTATATATTCTTATAGCCAATAATTGAAAAATCTCCCACTCTTCAAGATTTCTAAACCACAAAAAACAAAGGCGATTTTGGTCGACTTCCTCAAGAACCTATATTGTTGAATGCCTTCTTTATATCAAAGAAACATAGTTTTGCTTCCGAACCTCAAATTGATAATGGAAGTGGAGAGTTTCTGATTTAATGTGACCTGCATGCATAGTTTGATTGTGATTCATACTTCCTTTGTCACTCAAATTGATGGAGGACACCACTAACATTTTGTGGGTCTCACGATCAGGCTTAAAAATGCCATAAAAAGGCATGAAACTGGACTCTGGATGCTCCTTCTTGAATTGATCTAAATTTTCAATTCTCTCAATTATTCCAGCATCTGCTGCTCCTTAAATACCATATTTATCTGCTTCATTTATCGTCTAAATTTCCTTGCAATTTTCTTTGCAGGCTTGACAGTATTTTTCTCTGATATATTGAAGTTATGTCCCAAAAGGGGTGAGAAACTCTAAGGTTCCAGAGTAATGGCACTCACCAGCCTCCCTTCACTATTCCTTGTAGTTTTTCTCTAAAACGTAATTGACCAACTGAGTAGGTGGATTCACAGTTTCAGAGTACATTGAAGTACTCTATGTAATGCTTGGTCACAAACAGAATCAAGTACATCCTTGTCAATATCAACTAACCCACCGACTCATCATCCTCTCCTTCCAACAAACTGATTCATTTCTATTTTTCGATTTTACCAAACCTCTATATTAGAGGTTTGATAAAACTTAGCTTCTTCTGAAGGCAGGTAGTCTGGGGTTTCTAGTTATTTATTATCGAAATGTAGGAAGACGAGGAAGACTTCAGAAAGGGGCATATGGTAAATAAGGCAGGAATCATGTAAAATAGTCTCAGTTGCTCCCTTTAACACTACACATGAGGAGTTTCTTGAATATATAGATTTCTCTCCGAAAATACAATTTCAGTCTCAGGTATGCAATAGCTGGATTTTGATCCCAAAAATAAGCTGGATAATTCAGAAATATCTTCTTGAACCATCCAAAAAGTCTTGTATCTGCCAATTTTATATTTCTTTTTGACAGAAATCCATTAACAACTCTGTTTCAACTTGGGAAATACTCAAAGTAATATTTATATTAGGAAGGCACAATGCATAAATGACTCTTTGAATCCCTGTCAAATTTCTTTCCCACCTCGACAATTTTTTGTGTCATAACTTCTAGGGACATTGATACCATTCAGTAAGTTTAACACTCTCTCGTATGACTGGTAGATTCAATCTGCTTGCCAAACTCTTCAAGATATGAAATTGGATTGACATCCACTGTCTTTCATACAATGCACATTGAATCCACTTATGTTACCACGTGAAGTTGGAAGAATCGTATCTCCCTCACTTGAGTTATTCAAAAGCCTCTGTAATAGTAGTAAATGTTATTCTGGGGATCTTTCCGCAGGAGTTTTAGCTTTTGGTCTTTTCTTGCCCTTGTTTTTTTTCATGGGAACTTTTTCTTGTTAAGGTCCAGATTCTTTTGACCATGTCATTGGTTGATTTCCCCCTGGACAAAAGTGCACAAGTAAATTCTAATGAAACCTTTGCAATTTACACCCGTCTCTAAATCCTATCCTGCCTTTCAGTAGAATGTGATGCCAGGCACATCTAGTCATCCATCGATATTCTTCAATTTCTCAACTTTGGAAAAAACAGGAGAAATAAGTTCATACAAATCTCTGATGTTATGGCTAGCCATTTTCTTGGACTGTGCTACAACAAGGAGCATGGATAACATTTTGCAGTAGTAACTCCCACTAGTTCCCTCTGGTGTGAAGTTCACATTTATTGCCATATCCACAGAATGATCTGTTACTTTCCCTTTCTTCTTATGTGATTGTATCTTGTGGCAGGCAGTGAAGAAGTTATCACAATCTCTGCAATTGAAGGCCATGTATGGTTAGTAATATTTATCAGTAAATCCCTGAACTTCTCATTTAGACCCTGTACACAAAGTATTGTCAAAATATAATCAATAGTAACATTCAACTTAAAAAAAAAAACGGACATTCTCTATTTATACTTTAACTTTGGATACATATTCAAAAAAAATGGGTCATCACATTTTCCAAGTTTAGCTCAGATAGCTGCTTGATGGTGCTGAATTTTCTGAACGTCTGGAGAAGCAAGTGCCTTTTCTAAGAGCTCCTTTGCTTTACTATATCCTTGTTATGCGACTCCAAGGAATCTATCAAAACCAAGGCTCTTCCAGTTATCTGCTGCTTTAGAGTAAAAGCTTTTCGTAGTCAGAGTATTCATACCTGTTGATAACTGCCTCAAATTGAGATAGAAATTTTAGTTAGATCTTCGTTCTCTTGACCAGAGTATCGAGGTAAAGGAGCCGTTGGTCTCTTCAAAAGGGGAAGAGCTGGAGTTGGGAGTGATGGTGTAGTCGGTACAGGCGATTGGAGCTTAAATAAAGACGAACGTAGTTTTGTCCTTGATAATTTTCACAGGCCTCCAATTCCTCCATCAGTTCACTTTCGTTTTCTTTAGAACTCCATTTTATACCCTGTATTTGAAGATCCAATTCCTTCAAACGTGGCCATGTTGTCAGTCAACTTAGACTCAAGTGCTAGCTTATCTGAAGCTTCAAGTAAGATGAACTGATCACGTCCGATCAAACGACTGCCGTAACAGACTTTCTTACAAACTTCCGAGAAGTTATTAATCTCTTCAGTTCAGTCATCTTGACTAATATAATAAAGTAATATACCACAGTAAACAATAAAATGCAGTACTAATATAAGCAGAACTGTAATAAACAGTAATCACAAAAGTAACTTAAGTAAATTTAATGCAAATTATCACCATGGACCCGAAACCTACCTCCGGGAAACGCAGCCACCCACTCAACTTCCAGATCCTGTCACGGTCGCCATGTATAAAAAATGAATTCTATACAGATTTAATGATAAAGTAGCTTATTAAATTTATAAGTTATATAGGAATATTTAAATAATAAAGTATAAGTTACAATGAATTTAATTGTAATGTATATAATCGAACCACAAAAAATAAAAATTCTGAATGACAACAAACACTTGACGTGAACCATAAGGATGAAAGTGAGTACTTGGGCTGCATCATCCGGAGGCCCAATGAATGAATCCGAAAAGTATACAAACACATCTGAAGTAGTGAACAAGAGGAATTCTTAAGATTTCATGTGTGAACAGAATCGGACGCAACTACCCCAATGAAATAAACAGCCCAAAAGTAAACAAGTAAAATGTAAGTATATTTCTATCCCAGTAAACAAAACGTCAAAATAAGAGTAAAAACAAACAGAATTCAATACAATTAAATGTAAATTGACTAATGAAATACAATCAAACAAAGTAACTAGAAGTACGAATGAGTATGTAATTCACGTATATTTAAGGTAAGTATAGTAAGTTACGTATAAATTGGATAAGTATAGGAATAACACACTTATCACATAAGCATCGATTAAAGCTGCAGGAATAAAAGTAAAGATCTGGACAGTTTTAAAAAACAAAGAAAAAATAGCTTTTCTCTCACCTTGTTTTTAGTGTGATTTAGGAGATAGGTAAGCGGGTTCCCCTTTGGCAGGTCAGGTCCAATGGTAACTTGATAGAATTATTCCATATTTGCGTAACACATGATCGTGATGCAAATGATAAAATCCATAGGTCACTAAATCACTTCAAAGTTTAATGCCACGGTAAGTATGACTGGAACTTCCACTGAAGACTGCTGTTGTTAAGTTCTTGACAAGGTACTGCGGTTCTCCGTCACTCAGTAACAAAGAAAACATTGGACCGCATTAAAATTGGTGGTTTGTTCACGGCAATAACCATTTATAAGGATTAGACGAGAAAAGCTATTTATGAAAATTACGTTAATTTTAAAATTGACTAGTTAAGTAATTACATAGGTAAAGCACTTTAATACTGAGCCGTAAGTGATAATGCAATATTTTTTTTTTAGACTAGTAAAATGAAAGGAATTAAATACATATTTTTCTACAACCCAGCACTGGAACACTTAAACACAGTTAATTAAAACTCCCCGGTGAGCACCACGGCATCTTGCCTTTGTCTCCAAGATCCTCTATCAAAATCCCCCATATACTTCTTTTAACAGAAAGAGGCGCGCACACGCACATACGAACACACAGTTCGTTAGCACCTCACGGTTCTAGCTGCATCCAGTTTCACAAAGGCACTTGAGAAGAGTTCATAAAACTGTCGTACATTGACTTGTCGAACTAAGCATTTTTATCTCACGTCATCCCTAGAAACTCATTGTTCAGCTACTCTCGGGTCGCCGCTCCTGCACTGTTTCTCCACATTCCATAGGTCACAGAGAACACATGGACAATAATATTATTAATCAAAACCTAGGCGTTATATATGTATATACACACACACTACACTCACACACACACACATATATATATATAGATATATATATATATATATATATATATATATATATATATATATATATATATATATATATAGATATATTATATATATATTATATATTATATATATATATATAATATTCTTATTTATCTCTATATAAATATATATATATCATATATATATAGAGTAGAATATATATATATATATATATATTATAATATTTATCATATTAATCTATATATATGATATCTTATATTATAATATATATATATATAATATAGATTCTATATATTCTTATAAATTATATATTATATATATATTATATCTATATATATTAATATAGTATTATATATATGTATCTATATATAATAAATATATATAAACAAGTGTGTGTGTCTGGAGGTCACTGCGCTTAGAGGCTTCAGGAGTTTTTTCTGGGAGAAAATAACACCCTGAGGATCTGAAAGAAGGATGCTACTTTGATATTAAAGAATTCCAGAACTTATTTTTTTTTACTGTGGCAAGATTGCACGATTGTTTGCTAATTGATTTCTGAATAAATGTCTAAACGCCTAAATATCTTACATTGCTTTCAATACTGCTGCATGAGAGATTATATATGTAAATCTCTGTTAAAATGAAAGACAACTTTTGTAAGAATGATTTGTTAAGTATTTTACAATGAACCTACTACGGTTTATCTTCATGAGACTTGCCTCTTATACGACCTTTGTTAAATACACTATTAAAGTCTGTCCTATGATACCTAATCAATAAAAAAAGAAAGGCATATGAGTCTATCATTTTTATATTTTCATGATTTTCCTTGTACTTTATGTTAATAACTGTGAATTATGAAAAATTACATGAATTATATATTTAGGTAACATGTGTTTTCAACAGATAACCTGGAATTGAGAAAAATCAAACACGTTTACATCGACCATTTTTCAACGCACATATGATTATTTATTCGTATTTCTACTTCATTTAGTGTCCTGGATGGGTAATGAAAACTGCATTTTACCCCACAATATTGGTTTTACGTTACCATAACCTCCATTACAAAAATAAAGCGTTGAAATCAACCTTGAAGTGTAGGTACACGGGATTGATTCGTTCTTCAATTCAGTAATGTATTTTCCTAAATGAAATAAGGTTCAGTGTTGGATGATTCATTTTTAATGAAACAAATCATTAAATCACAGTTCATCTTTAACAGATATTGCGGAATACTACTTATTAATAACAGGCTTAGTGGCGTCAAGGGAACAGTCGAGTCCTCGCACCGAGATGTGGCGGGAGTAATGAACTTCCGATCAAAGTCAGAATCAGCTAATCTCTCTGATTGGCATAATCAGCCCTTCTCTTGAAACTGTGTCAAACTCTGCTAATGACGAGGTGATCGTTTTAATAACTGGTGCGATTCTGAATGATCACTCGGGGAAAGCCTGTTACTCGGAGTCAAAGACCTCATTTAAAAATGATATTTGAGCTAGTAATTAGGTCAGCGTGTTGAACCCACGAAAGAGGATTATGGATATCACGTAATTAAACATTTTTTTGCCCCTCATGAATGAATAATATATCAGAACGATTTTTTTAATCGAAAAGTAAAAATGATATGAAGTCTTGTAGCTGAAGAAAAGAAAAGGTAAACAGATAGTGAAATTCATGTTTGCTTTGCAGCTTTTCTTCCCAAACTTCATTTATTATACGATGATATATTGCACCTGGAATTTGCATGCAACGTAAGAGAGAAAGTGAACTCTTAATATAAATGAATTGATATGAACTGTAATACAATGACTGGAAAATATTGAAATACACAAAGATAGAAAAGTGAGCAAAAGAGCAAATTTGTAAAACATTAGGATATTTAAGAGAGGAAACATCAGTACTAACCTCAGGCTTTAAAAATGTAAACAATTACCTTGATGAAGTTTACATTTTTGGTTTCATGGAAGAATTTTCAGATCGTACTTAAATGCATTTTTGTTTCTTATCAATGTTGTCTCATGGGATAAAATATACTACTCACTATAATGAGAGCCCATTTTTGCTTCTGAACTGCGCAACATTTTACTGTCAAGAAAAACGAATTGTTATTTCCTAACTTGAGAATTTTCACTTTCTTTTTCCAACACCGACGAGGCTAGTAACTTAAATTAAAATTGACATTTCAAGAGACAAGAAAGCGCTAGAAGTATAGCTTATCCTGAGCTTTAACTTGAGATTGTAGTTTGTTTTCTTAATCATTAATAATGACGTAGTTTCAGAAACCACACAGTCTCTATTTTCTTCTCAATTTGATAAAAACTATGAATACGGTGAAGAACGGAATATGTTTCTCTTAGGTGATATTTAAATTTTAAAAGTAAAAATAATATAATTCACAGTAAAAGAAGGAATATAGTTTTGGTAATAGTTGTAGAAGACAGATTAAGAGAGCGTAGATGGACGAAGGATTTCTTAAGCCTCAGAGGTAGAAGCAAGCCGGGTTTTGAGCAGGCTTTAACTAATGAGAAAACTGATCAAGTTTTATTTCCTTTAAGTATCTTAGACAGACATGTTGTTTTTTATCATTCAAAGACGATTACAGATCACACAAAGTGTAACTCTTATAATATTTTTTTCCCAGGGGAAAAACTGAAAAAAAAATCTAATAGTAATTCGGGTCAGAGTATGATAAGGGCAAATCGGCCAGATTTCTTTATTGTTCGGTGTCACTCATGACAGATTTTTCCATCTTTCTCGCTATAAGAGACTGAATCTGACAGCCTATCCAAAATGCGCACACCCTGGACCGTTACCGAAATTATATATTCATATTAAATAGAAAACACACCCACACACACACACACACGCACACAAAAACACACACACACACACACACACACACACATATATATATATTATATATTTATAAGTATTTGCTACAAAGAAAAAATTGAAAAGCGAGAGAGCCAAGAACTTTCAGTTTATCACGACCTTTTACTCAGTTGTGCCTGAGTAAAGGGTCGTGCTAAACCGAAAGTTCTTGGCTCTCTCGCTTTTCATTTTTTCCTTCCTGGCAAATACCTTTATTTATACATAGCATCACGTTTTTATATACTTCGTGCTCAAGATATATATATATATATATTATATATATATATATATATATATATATATAATATATATATATATACGTATATATATATATATATATAGTATATATTATATATATTATATATATATATATATATATAATATATCTATATATATATACGTATACTATATATATATACTATATATATATATTTATACTATATATAGATATATATATATATATATATATATATATATATATATATATATATATATATATATATATATATTATATATATAATATATATATATATATATGTGTGTGTGTGTGTGTGTGTGTGTTTGAATGTCTGTCTGTTTGTGTGTCATGTCTGTACGTCTTTGTGTGCATGTTTGTGTGTGTGTATGTATAAGTTACAGTCATTTTACGGAATTGGTTATTTTGAAAAATTACTAAAATGTCTGTCCTTATGCAAAATGTCCAAATACTTATGGTCATTTTGAAAAATAGCTACTAGTATCATCGATCATTTCGTAAAGCGACCAAACAACTGCATGCTAGTATGCAAAACTGTACAAAACCGCTCGCTGTGTGTGTGTTTGTGTGTGAAAGCTGTGCCATTAATTGCAACTCGTGTCTTGAAAGCATTCCATGTGATCCTTCTGGCCCTTGTTCAGTTGTGAATAGCAATGTGTCCTATTGCTTATGTAATGGGAATCGGAGCGTTCAGACTGAGCAAAGGGAATCGAAAATAGAAAAGGAAAAGCAAGCTAAGAAAATGAAGGATAAAATCAGTACAGCGTTTCAAGCCAACTCACGCAGGCGACACGTCATGGTTCCCATTCCGCTCGTTGACCGCAGACGAGCAGAATTTGCGAATGCAAAGGCAATTATCGTTCAGCCAATGGACGGCGGAACTCATAAACTTAGGACAAAACACGATTTACTTAAGCAGGTGTACACTGTACTCAGTTCACCTTATGTGGTGAAAAATTCATGTCACAGACGCTGCAAATGCTTCGAAAACTAAGTATTTCCCAAAATGACGGGGCATTTTGCAACATGACCAATTCCGCAAAATGACCGTAACATATATATAACATAAAGTCCACAGTGAAATTTCTTTTAGAAATCATAACATATTAAAAATATTTATGTACAGAGGTAATATCATTCGTCCAACTGCTGAGGACTTGATCACTAAAATGGACTATAATATACAGCTCAGGAAACAAAATAAAGCAGCAAACCATACATACAAACAAACATTACAAAAAGTAAAACTGTTTGATCAGGTTGTTGGGTCTTGTTAATTCTAAAATTCTTCCAGATCTTGGCAAAAAAAAAAAAAAAAAAAAAAAAAAAAAAAAAAAAACCTGGAATCTTCCGCTAAAGAGCAACAAGGTGATTTAGTTGTTAATTATGACTTTCATTTTGGAAAAAAATTAGCTGACAAGTCACTTGAATTCTTTCTGCAATCAAAATCATAATCCTAAATTGTCCTAAACAACAGATTCATGTTGTAGCAGTAATCGTCTGATATCTTCTCTTTGTTTATTCCAGTCCAGGTGTAATATACTCAATTCAGGCTAAAACTTCTGAATTTGTGCTAGGTGTTATTAGTGCTGTTGCGGTTCCTACCACAGCAGGTAACTTCCTCCTCTTCCCTTGGTTTGTAGGGTTTTAGCAAATTGATGTTTAAACATTTTGCTTGTCTTTGCCTGCATTTCACTAAATAATTCAGGTTTCCTCTCTTTCCTAATATTCTGTGGGGCCAGTAAATCAGGTTTCAAGTTCAAAGGGACGATAACCCAAAGTTTCCAACAGGCTTTGTCAAATGGCAAAATGAGCTTATGGTAAATTACATTCCCATGTTCTACCATTTTCACGATAGAGCTTAGCTGAGGTGGCAGAAATTGTCTCCTGGAGCAGCTCCACAATTTCTTAGGTCTCTCATTGGTAAGGAGTAGAGTGTATATGGGTGATCCCGTGACTAGCCATGCTGGCATGAAACTGATGAGACATGAAGTGTCTCTTGCAATCACTGTAGATGTTGGCAGTAAAACCAAGCCTATAAAAGAGCTGTAGTAATACCGTAACAGCATTCATGGACGTTTCACTCTAAGCAGGAATAGTTGCAGCATATCTGGTGAAGCAATCTATTACTGTAAGGCAATGTGCGTTCACAGTTTTAGTTTTTTGCGACCCTGGGGGTGAAATAATCAACAATACTGTCCTGGAAAGGCCCTCCGACCGAAGGGATGTTCATTAATCCGGTTCATGGTATACACTCATTAGAATTCCCTACCATTTGTAAGGTGGGGAAGGGTGAGACGTAGGTTCTCACAGCTTTTCTCAAACTAATTCAATAGAATTTATCTGACAGAGGTTTCATGGTCCGATTGACACCACAGTGTTCTCTGATCATGTCAAGAGCTAACTCAGTGACTCATCGTTACAGCTTGTCGAGGACTAATATGCGCTTGTGAAGTAACTGCACAGGTTCTAAGGGTTCTCGGTTATTTGATACACGACTTCAACATCGAGGTACTGAAGGACAAAGAAATCAGATATAGTTGCTATGTCTTTGTAGGTATAAGCTTAGGCTGCGATTAAATAAGCTCTATCTTCAGGGGCTACCACATCTGCTCCTGTAATCAGGAGAGAGGGAGCCGCAGGTAGCTTGTTAGGGGGCAGATCTGCAACCCTAACCATTTCATTGACATCTGTGGACTAACAGCTGTTTGAACCAACTTTTGCTAAGCATACTGTTGGCAACCCGAGTACCTGTTGAAGTGAGCAGGACAGGCCTGAATGTCCAAAAGACCATTAGTGGTTTTGGCATGAGCAGTCTTATCAGACTCATTCATGTGAATTTTTTGGTTATTCCTAGACTGGTGGTGGCACTGATGTACTTTGTGCTCACTCTTTTTGCAGAGGTGACAGATGCAAAGTTTCAGTGGCCACCTGATCTTGGGCTGCACTGTGGAAAAAGTGTAGCTAGGAGGAGTTATCTTCTGTTCTTGTGTGCATAAGTGAATGATGAGTTTCCCACTCACCAACTAAACATGAAGATTCATTGTAAGACGCTGGGCATTGTTCATGTAAATAAGTAGCAAGTGTGCTGGGGCCTTAGTAAAAGAAATCCTCCAGATGTATGCATTCATTGAGTTCAGCAAAGGTCCTACTGCTAAAGGATTCCAGCCACTGGTGGAAATGTTTGTTTTTGTAATAACCCCAATCAGTCCAAGATTGTCCCACATCTTTGGTGAGCTTCTGGCAATTTTGTCACCAATGGTCAAGGGTGATTTCACAGGCTTTGTTAGGGGCCTGCTGAACATTGGTAAGATCTCCCTGTTCATCTCTGAACAAAGCACGAAGGGCTATTTAACCCTTTCCCTTCATATGTTTGTTTAAAAGGAGAGCTATCTCATTTGCTGGTAAGACTGTAGTTCTCAGTGACCCATTCAATATGGTCTAACCATACTCCAGGTTCTTCTTCTGACCATTACTGAATAAGGGAATTCATCCATTGCAGAGTGGATTGGGGGGTGGCAGCCATGGGGTGGTCTGCTCGGTATTGAGCAGCCACCATGTGATTGTCATGGAAGATCCTGTCCATGTTAATCTCATGAAGTCGTTGTACCTCTTGAGCTCGTCGTTCGGCCTCAGCAAGACAGCAAGAACTACCCTCTACTGAGCCATGGCTAGATCAAACTTACATTATTTTTCTTCTCCTGCTTTTTTTATTCTACTTTCTCTTTCTCTTCCTTTGCTGCTTCTTCAGCTTTCTCTTTCTCTTCTTTCACTTATCTGCTCTCTTTTTCTGTCTTCCATTCTTGACTATCCTTCTCTATCTGGCTGTAGGAGAGTTGCCTCGGAGACTCCTTTCCAATCTAAGAGCTTGAAATACTTTGTAGTCCTCGGTATAAAGTGATATATATATATATATATATATATATATATATATATATATATTATATATATATATACTATATATATATATATATATGTGTATGTGTGTGTGTGTGTGTGTGTGTGTGTGCGTGTGTGTGTGTGTAGGAATGTACGGAATCAATAAAAAATAATAAAATAAAATTAACACAATTAATTAAGCTGAAAAACGAGTAACTTCATGAAAAAATGCCTCCTTACAGAAAGAGTTGTTTTATATATTTGATGACGTCATCAGCCAAAATTACCACTGGGTGCTGCATAATTTTTTTTCATCCTCGTTGGTTACTTAATACTTCAACTGATAAGTGTCACTTATGTAAAATTAACAGTTATGAAATAATATGCACATGAGATCCATGCATACTATTAGATCTATTTCTGAACTAAGAAAATAATTAACTAATCTTATTCGATGCTTTTTGGGACGCTCATTCGTAGTTATTTGTGTAAAATGATTAATCGTAAAACAATACTCTTTTGCATCTTTATTGACTGTTCATCTCTTAAAATTGTAGTTTTAAAAAGGAATTAAAGAAAAAACAGTTTTATAGCAAAGTAGTGTTACATACCGCCATGCCTGTAGTGTGTGCGCGCGTTGTGTGTGTGTGAGTGTGTGTGTATCTTCTGAATGGTGACTGCTGAAGCTCTTCGAATCTTATCGTCAGTCCCCTTCCTAATCTATATGGCCATAACCGCGTGTAGCATCCTTATATGTTAATAGGGCGGAACGTCTTAGAAGAATATCCCTCACATTACTTGCCTAGATATGCTTTAAGCTCCGTAGCTCCTCTTTGCAACTGGGAAAAAAAAAAAAAAATAACCTTCCCGTGATTCCCCTCTCTCGCCTGAATTCCCTTTTCGGGAGATCACTGTCTTTCTCTCCCCAGAAGAGAGCCGGCTCATTTCATATTCCTCTGCTTTTAGCCTGTCATAATTCCTCACACACTGCATTTACTTTCCCTCTTTTCAGCTGCATCTTTATCTCCTGGTGAGAGATGAAGACGCTCATGGGATTCCTTACTAACATTCGGGTATATGTGTGCGTGTGTGTGAAGTGTGTGTGTTGGTGTGTGTGTGTGATTGTGTGGGTAAGTGGGTGGGTGCAATGAGTGTAAAAGAAAAAGAAAGAAAGAGGTGATGCTGGCATTAAAAGTTTTATGGTTTAGACCTATATGTATGCATGTTTTAAATTATATAATAGAAATTCTGTACGAAATTATAAATTGAATAATACTGCACTAATAATAATAATAATAATAATAATAATAATAATAATATATTTCGGAAGGAGACCTCTCGTAGACATGTTTTGTTAAAAATAACTGCCTGCTTCAGCACTATTAATCTTATAAAGAGTCTTCTCTATCTTTCTGATGACGGCTTTCTCGTTGTTGCTTAGACTGGCGAGCAACGCACCAAAGGGGCATGGTAAGATTCGGTTGAGTCATTTGATTTATTATTGCTTATACATTCTCTCTCTCTCTCTCTCTCTCTCTCTCTAACGCGACGTTTCCTTCCTGATCGACAGGACATTATCAAGCGATAACTGCTGAGGGACTGAATTCCAGTGTTGTTGTTTTTGATTTAGCTGACCTTATGTCAGCACGGGCCTTCTTGCTCACAGAGCAGCCCGTAAAAATTCCAGTGGCGAGTCCCTTCTCCTTTTATCGTCGTGTTGCGAGCTCTCCAGTACGGTCAGAGCACTTCTCCGGTAGGTCGAGTTTTTATTGGTTCCCGGGAAGGTGACTCATACGGCGGGCGTTGAACTAGTCTTGCAGACCTTCTCAGGTGGGGGGTATCACCGGGAGCCTCTTGATTGGCTTCTACCTGCGTGACGTCACCCCTGGTATTATTCTCAATGTCCGGTGTTCGTTCCATGCGCGCTGGTACTTTCGTTAGGGGAGAGGGGTGTGGTCCTCCTCACACACGTCGGTATCAGGAACGCTTCTTGGGTGGTATTGAGGGGAGGCTTTTCTTCGAGGATGAGCAGCGCTTCTAGGAGACGCAGACGTCGTGGGTCAGGTGCTCTCCCGATGATCTTAGTATTCCTGACGATGTCGTCTCTCGTGATGTTTCTGCGGTGTACTGCAAGGGCGTGCTGCCTAATGGCGCCCTCCTGGGCGTGGCAGGAAAGGAAATCCTTTTCGACAGGCGCATCGTCGTCATGCCGATGTAAATCCCAGGGCATCCTTGGGCGGGGCGGGGATACGTATCGGTAAGACGACGTTGGACTGCTTCAGGGGGTCTCCTGCCGGTGGGGAGGGGTTGTTCTTCATCAGGAGGTCTTTCGTACGCCGATTTCTTGTAGTAAATAATGAGGGACACTCTCTTTCCTTCCTCCATGGGGCGGACGTGTTCCTCTATTATTTTCTTCATGGCTGCTTCTTCTTCCTTGTATTGGTGGTGCATGAAGGCTTTATAGAAAGTTTGATATCCTCCGGGGGCGGAATGTTCCTTCTCTCTTCCTCCGTCATGTACCACTTGCAAGGGCGGCTCGAGTTTTCTCGTTTACGAGTTTGTTCGAGTACCCATTGTTAATTAGCATCTGGGATGCTCGGTCGAGTTCGAGGTGTGTGTCCTGCCACGTCGAACAGTGCGAGAGGGCCCTCCTGACGAAGGCCCTGACGGTGGTGGTCTTGAACCGCGCAAGGACACTCGCTATCCACCATTCAGACAAAGTCCGAGGTTCGTAGCTTTGGTGTAAACGGTCGTCGCCAACTTCTTGATTCGTCTTCGTGACAAGGACGTCGAGGAAGGGGAGCCGATCGTTGCTGCTGTACTCGACAGTGAAGTTGAGTGCGCTGTTCTGCAGGAACTGCTGCCGAAGGGCTTTCTACCTCATCCTCGCAGTTTGGCTTGCCACGAAAGATGTCATCGATTGTAAGCGTGCGTATGTGCGGGGACATCTGTGTGCGAGAAGACCCTTTCTTCCACTTCTCCCATGTAGAAGTTAGCGAAGAGGACTCCTAAGGGGGACCCCATCGCTACGCCGTCCTTCTGGCGGTACATCTGTCCTCGGTGGGTGGTGAAAGGGGCTCTCTTCGTACAGATATCCAGCAGGGTTCTTAAGGAGTCTTCTGGGATGTTAGGGGGTCTCATATCGGGATTCCTATATACCCGCTCCATGATGATCCCTATCGTCTCGTCGACTGGGACGTTGGTGAATAGGGACTCAACGTCTAAGGACGCCATGGTTCCCGCACCGGGGGGAGTCGCGGATCTTCTCCAAAATTCCCACCGATGAGGTGAGGCAGTTACCTGGAGGGGATATAGGGGGGTCAGAATTTTATTAAGGTCGTTTGGCCAGGGCGTAAGTGGGGGCGGGCGTTTGGCTGATGATCGGGCGTAGGGGGTTGCCTTCCTTGTGGGTCTTCACGTTCCGTAAAGGTAGCCGAGGCTGTAGTCACCTTGGATGGGCGGGGGAGGTGTGTGGCATTCGTGGGCGGCATTCACGGCTGCGATGACCCGGTTGGCGTCGCGTTTGATGTCTTCCGGAATTGTGAATAATAATATTCACAATTCCGTAGCCATACTGTGTCCACCACAAACTCATATTGCAGCTATAAAATGTTTTATTGACAAAGGCCTTTGTTTTAAGCTTTCAACTTTTCGTTATTATAAATAATTTATGTAGTTATAGATTTATGATGGATGCAATAATAATAATAATAATAATAATAATAATAATAATAATAATAATAATAATAATAATAATAATAATAATAATAATAATAATAATAAAAATAAATATACGAAGAAATTTCATAAAAAGAACAATAAATCTAGGCTATTATACGTAGTTTCAATAGACTATAAAATCTATTTTATGTTCAAATTTCAAATACTCTCAACGATACAGAATTAGGTCTTGCAGAAAGTTTTATGAAGTCGTAAAAAATTTATGAACGAAAGTGCGTCAATGATGGCAGCATTATTTTCCCTTTTCTTTTGCCGCTCGGTCACTACCGTAGCTTGGCTTATCACTACACAAGACCGTATAATATTTACTCTATTATATCAATATTTGTTCTGTAAACAAATCGGAGATCTGGATTTGATATTTACCTTTTTTGAAATTAAAATTAAAGTTCTTTCAAAGAAATAAGAATGAAGACACAAAGCAAATGTAAATATACTGGGGTCCATAAATACCTGGAATAAATATTTTAGTGCAATCCATCAGTGCCTAGTTTAAGAGAGAATAATGGGAAAAAAGCAAATCATTCGAACGATTTTTTAAAATGTATATTAATCTTTTCAAAAGCTGGTGGTCGAAATGGCATAATACGTTGATGAGTGTAAGCATGTCACATAAGAAGGATTGATTTTCCTTTAGAGCACAGAAAATACAACTTTACAGATTGTGGCGAATTGA
>NC_061095.1:36804431-36809431 GCF_015104395.2 Macrobrachium nipponense | reverse complement strand
GGATCGAAGGTGACTAGAGATGTGTATGTATAATGAATATACCTGTATGAAGCAAGAATATGTATGAATAACAAAACTGTATCATCACTCAAAGTATGATACGTTTGTGATGTCTTGTGCGTACTTCTAATCGTGGTTCGGAGAGAGAAATTTAAGGAGGAAATAGCTGAGCATACGGGCTAAGTACTCTCCCAAAACTGAAAAAAAGAAAAAAATCATAAAATTCAGTGAATCCAGACACAATCCTGTATGTAAAAGTATAAAGTATATCGTTCTTATTCTTTATTTGCCCACATATCTCCAAAGTGAATCTAATTGGCGACCTTAGTGTTTTCGCGGAAGTGAATTCCAAGCAAGATTTAGAAAAGAACCTACATGCTACTCGTACATTGCTACACTAGGGCACTAACGCCTAGACTACACACACACACACACACACACACACACACACTCACACACACACATATATATATATATATATATATATATATATATATATATATATATATATATATATATATATATATATATATATATATATATATATATATATATATAAAAGCTACGTTTAAAGGAAAATGTAGAATTTTTGTTTATGCAGTTTAAATGTCATATCACGATTCATACTTATTACCTTCGCCAAGCAGGGTATGCTTTACGTCTTTTTACTTTAGAAAAACAATCATCCAAAAGGTGATTTTTGTTCTTAATAACATTTATTATTGATGACAATTACGTCTGCTAATTAACGATCAAGTTTTACGACGGATAAGATTGTAAGATTTCGCGAAGAGGGATAATATGTAGGTGGACTGTTTACTCTTGGTAGGCATTTATTGTTTTAGTCCCTTGAAATAATTGTTTTGAACTGAAGGGAGATAAAAAAGAAGAAACATATAAGCAATAATATACAATCCTTTCACTTAAAATTTAATTCGCATATTGCAATTTGTTTCTGAATTTTAATACATGATAGAGAGAGAGAGAGAGAGAGAGAGAGAGAGAGAGAGAGAGAGAGAGAGAGAGAGAGATGGCTTATTCAAATTCTTCATAATGCCATGTTTTATAAATGGAATAATCTCAAAAATACATCAACTTCAAAGCGTTGAAAGGTGGGAATCAAATAAATTACATGCGGTGCATTAAGAATGAGATGAAGTATTAAAATTTTCACAAGTTCCCACTTACATGCCTTGACATCTCCAGCACTTTATGCATAAATCATCCCTCGTTCAGAGACCACTGTAATCTCACTACTACATAGTATATCTCATTAAACAACAAATTACATTTGCATAACTAAATTACTCTGCGTTACATATGCGTAGTAATAATGGAGAATGTGTTGTGGCGGGTCATAATATAATAAAATATGCAAACACTGTCTTACCAGAGGTATAGTATAGCTGATACATTATGTATATATATATATATATAATATATATATATATATATATATATATATATATATATATTATATATATATATATATATATATATATATATATATATATATATAATATATATATTATATATAAATCTTTGTGCAGTTATAAGATAAAATACAATACATGACTTGAATTTCAAGTAAGAGAATTGTATATTGTCACATACATTTTTTCCTTTTTGATCCCTCTCTGATTCAAGCAAAAAAATGGTAAATCTCTACCAAGAGTGAACAGTCCACCTACATAAATTCTCTCTTCGCGGAACATTGATATTCCATACATCATGAAACATAATTTTCACCAATAATTCAATTTTCTTAAAAAAAAAAAAAAAAAAAAAAAAAAAAAAAAAAAAAAAAAAAAAAAAAAAAAAAAAAAAAAACACAGTTTGTCCTTTTGGATTATCGTTTTACAGCATAAAAGAACATAAAGTACATCAAGCTTGGCGAAGGTAACAAGTATGAAACGTGATACCATACTTAAAGTGCAATAAAGAAAGAAAATCACTGATTTACTTTAAACGTTTAGCCTATACAGTTAGCAATGGAGAGAAAAGACCAGTTTTGGCCAATGGAAGATCATTTCTGTAGGTCAGAGCACTATGTTTTTCTCCGGATGATATTTTCACTACAATAACACATTTGAATTATCAACGAATTCCCTCGTGCATAAAGATATAGACTATAGTTTTTGGCCTATTATTCGAAATCAAATAGTTTGAATACATTGATATGTAGAATGCTATTACTCTACAATTCTAGTCGATAACGAAAACATTCATGCACACACACACACACACACACACACACACACACACACACACATATATATATATATTATATATATATATATATATATATATATATATATATATATATATATATATATGTGTGTGTGTGTGTGTGTGTGTGTGTGTGTGTGTGTGTGTGTGTGTGATCGTATGCATAGATGTATAATGCTTGTGTGCAGATGTATGAGATAAATATACGTCTTTTTTACCCAGTTGAAATGTAGAGGAAATGTTTTGTGATCATGAAATAATGCAGTGTAGTTATTTTATTTGGAATTTAAGGTCATAAACTTCATGGGATTTCGTTGATATTTCTGAAGTGTTGAAATGGCTTTGTGTTTATGTGTTTGTGTGTGTGTGTTTATGCATATAAGTATGTATGTATGCAGTAGCATTAGATTTAACTGTATCTTTTATATACCTTTGGGAAGAAAAACAATTTAATTTGCAAATAATAGAATCTCGAAAATGTTAAAGATAAAGCTGTAAAATTCTATAATAAAAATTCTTAAACTATAACTACAGTACTTTAGAGATACTTGGTATTAATATAATTTGCGAGTTTACTTTAATAGTGACTACCTATTGATATAATATCTAGGCTTTCAGCAAAAGTGACAAAGATTTTCTAAAGCATTACCATTTATCAACAACGGATCTGCTAGTTTCATTATATAGATGACAAGATACATTTAAAAAATATTCCATTTATACATTTACTATGGACTTTCAGGTTTCATTATACTAGTTTGATCTATAATGGTTGATAATCATCGTTCTCAGATAGTTCCGCTTTCTTTCAACTTAGTATTCTTACGTTTTGCTGCAAAAAAATATTGTTAACACTTCTAAAGTTCAATATTCATCACTCTAATAAACTTTCGAGGAAAAGAAAAATGTAAAAAAAAAACAGGAAAACAATATAACTAAAAGAACATTACTAAAAGTTAAAATATAAATAAAGAGCGCGAACTTTTTTCAAACCAATTTGACAGGCAACAAAAAATTTAATCTGGTAACTCCCTAAAACGGTATATCCTGCTTTTCCATAGTTTTATCCCTTTGCCTCGATTTTGTTTTCATAGATATAACACGTAGTATACACTACGAGGAAAATAGAAATGGGGTTGTTTTTTATGGTTTTACTTTTATTCGTTCTGAACACTAAATAGTTGCAAAAAAAAAATACTTCAGTAAAGTTGTGGCGAAACACGTATTCAATTTATCCACGGAGAATAGAATCCACTGCAGAACCAGAACTTATGTAGGAATTCAGAATTTATGCTACATTTGGTAGGCACCCTGTAAGAATTTTTAGAATCTTTTCTTTATTACTTCATAAATAACATTTGAGATTGAAGGCAATACTCCTATTGAATCTATGAGGAATATTCAAGGAAGTTCGTGGAAATGTTTAGAAAAAAATAACACAATTGTACGTAAAAAAAAAAAAAAAAAATTCAGTGAAATCGGCGATAATTTACATCATATTTTAAAACCTGCATCTTAAATATATAAGCTGGGGAATTCTTGTTGAAAGCATAAAGGTATTTCAAGCATATCGGAGCTTTATGAGTAAGGAAGCTACAATTCTTGAAACCTGTGGGCGAAATAGTATCATTATTATTCTGTGAAATATTTGTCCCTTTATACTTCTATATTTCTTCAACACCATCATCACCGCCTCCACGTTACTTGTGAAATACAACCACTCTTCTCTTTCCTGTGCTTTATCTTCAACACATCTGTCTACCCCAGACTCTCCTCCTATAGTTCTCACCAAAGTGTTACAGGTCCTCTAACACTTCAGGCGCCCATTCATTCTCAGCATGTGCTGCCACTTATCTCCCTTTTAACTTCATATATATATATATATATATATATATATATATATATATATATATATATATATATATATATATATATATATATATATATATGATATGTATATATACTATATATAGATATATTTAATTTATAATGACTAGTAAAAATGTTCTGTTATAACAGGAATTCCTCATCTAATAAATTGAGCCCATAAAAACACCAAAAATACAGAGAGAGAAATACTATATTTCAGAGACTGCTTGTCTCCTCTCAGGTAGATGAATGAGATAAGTTACCAGAAAAGGTGGGTATTTATAACAAGAGTCCATCCACAAGTCAGCTAATTTAGGTCCACTCCCGGTGATAATCTTCCTTTAATCTTCTTAAGCATCGGTTGAATGATAATCTGGTCAGCGGTATCTGAGTCCAATGCTCCCTTTGAGATATTCATTCCCTGCCTCTCTTTGATCAAGGCCGATTCCATCATTTGACTCTTGTACCGGCAGTTGCTGCTATAAAGTAAATGTGACAAATTCCAGTTTATACTATGGTTCTGTTCATTTATATGTTTGAAAATAGCTGAGTTCTGTTGTCCATTTCTAACTGACCGTTTGTGCTTCATTAATCTCTGGGGAAGTGATTAACCTGTAAATCCGATGTAAGATTGGTCACAGTCCAGGCATGGGATTTCGTAAACACCTGTGTCTTAGGGGGATGTCTTTTGTTGGACGTTAATCAGGGATTTAGCTAAGGTATTTGGGTAAGTAAATGCAAAAGGGTTAGATTTTCCGAGGGTTTGGGTCACCGTCTTAATCCTGTCCAGGTGTGGAATTTTAATTTGTAAATTTTAATTTAGTAATTTCTAGATAACCCTAATGGGTCAATAATATTTATTATAAATATAAATATAATGGGTGTCTATATGTATATCTTAT
>NC_061095.1:36791931-36794431 GCF_015104395.2 Macrobrachium nipponense | reverse complement strand
GATAAGTCATTATCACAACTCTCTAAGAAAAAGAAACATCAAGTTTTTTTCTCCAACTCAATTCTCCAAACTCGCACATCAGCACACACACACAACTCAGAAATCACAGCAACTCCACGGAATTCTGCACTCACATTTCGAACTCGAATGTGCTCACACACAAAAAAAAGAAAAAATTCGTAACAAGCCCAAGAAAGAAAAGAATCACGTAACACCAGAACCCAAAAAATGTTCTCTCAAGTTTCTGACAACCCACAAAAATCAGTAAAAACCTCCAACTTTTAACAGCAAAAACCCCCTCTACTGCTCAATAATTAATCACAATGAGACTTAATGTCAAACTCCCATTACGTAAATAGCAACCCTCGAAAAATTACACCTCCCGGTAAAACCAAATCTCCCGTCAAAAAAAAGAATGCTAATTAAGCTCAATCCCCAAATCATATCTCTCATAGGAAAAGGAAGAAAAACAATAAAAAAAAAGAAGAATAATCACAAGTAGATTTCCCCAATCACAAAATACATAATACATGTATAATATGGCATAACTCCCGCGTTTTCCCCAAGAAATGCTCCATGTAAAGTTATGGAAATTTGCCAGAAAGCAAACTCTCACACATGCGCTTTCGTGAAATGCTTATAGCTAACATTTCCCAGATATTGCAAAAATTCTGATCTATCACCATCAGAAGAAAAGAATCAGCACACGGCTCATCACATCGCTTGTCAGCAAGAAAAATCACCTGCGGACGCATGCTCAAACAACAGCACAAAAATTGTCTAGTCAGACACATAAGTTTGGAAACTCATGATTCTCAAGAAAAAGGTCTAACTGACACATTTCACAGAATTAACTCCAGGATATGACTAATGTGTTTCAAAAATTCGTCTCGAAGACTTATTCTCTCAACATGACTTTTTTTTTTCCCAAATTATATTTCTCCAAGAATAACACACTTGTGAACATGAAAAATGCACACACTCTCCAAATAAACTCGTAATGCAGTAATGCCACTTCTCTCTAAATAGACACGAAATAAAAAAGAGAACCACAGAAAACTTCTCTTGTCTCGAAAAAACAAACTATAACCACAAAAAAAGGTCACCCGCCCAAGATTAATTCCAAACTTCATTATGAGACATCATATCAATAATTACACCACTCCGGTTATAGAAATATTTCGTCCATTTGGTTAATAACCAACCCCCTTATATTATTCTCTTATTTCTCCAATCCACCTGTCAGTAAAAAAAAAAAGACACCACTCCAGGAATAGAGAATAATCACCTCTATTTCGGCAAATACAAAATATTTACCTCTATTTCCACAATAACTCCATGTGGAACAAAACAAGGCTCCAAAAAATATATCTCCAAAAAATGTGCGCTCAAGGCATCTAACTCACACACTCCCAAATATTGCCCCATAATCTCCAAATATGTGTCTCCATTTGCAACAAAGATGGCTGCAAAATAATTGAACTAAACATAGCTCATACCACATTGGCAAATATCAAAAATGGCCAAAAATATATATCTCCCATATATTATATCTCAATATAACTCCAAAATATATATACCTCCTTCAAATATCTAAATATAATATATCTCAATTATATCTCAATTATAACTCCAATTCTCCAGAGAATAAACTCAATGTTATAGTCAAAACTATAAAAACTCACTCCATTTAGCATAACTGCTAAAAAAAAAGGCAAAAACTCGGCAAATAAAACTGTCTAGAAGTTCTAGAAAAAACCACCAATGTGCCACAAGTCATTATAACAGAACTCCAAAATCACAGTGTCTTACCCAAGACTTCTCCATATGCACTACGACATAGCCATTAGAAAACTTAACCAAGTTTCCTATCTCTCACAAAGTTGTCACAAATACAACAAGGGTATTGTGCAAGAAAACCTCACAATTTCTGGAACACAATATCCAGAGAAAAAAATGTAGTGCCATTACGTATGCATTCAAAACATGCAAGAAATTCTCCCCTATATTACTCTATAGCATCAAATAGCTAAAACACGAACACGTTCTCTTAAATGACTCTAAGTCATGAACTGAGATAATATTCACACTAACTGGAGAGAAAAAACAAATTCAAATTCACCTTGGTAAAAAAAAAAAAAAAACTTGTGTCAGCGATGGCTAATTTCCAAAAAAGGAGAAAAGAAAAATCATCGGCACCATTAACTATCTCCCGTAACACACTAGATGTCAAGCAATTATCTGCTGAACTCATAAAAAAAAGAAAAAAAAAAACTAAAACAATGTGTTGTTAGTTCTTCCCATAATCACAAAAGATTTCACCTCCCTTGACAGCATTAAAACACACACGTATTAGTATAAAAAAAAAGGAATCAGTATCAGAAATATCATTATCACAAATCACCAAAAAAAAATTGCTATCATCAAAAATCATCAGTATCAGTACAAAAAAATATCACCAATGTTAATGCTTGTCCATTCTCCAAAAATCAGCACAAAT
>NC_061095.1:36759431-36779431 GCF_015104395.2 Macrobrachium nipponense | reverse complement strand
GATGAATCCATGAGTCATGCATTCACAAGAATCCACTTCCCACAATGAGGCACATAGTAGGGGGCATCTGCAAACAGACGTGTTGGCGACATCAATACACTGGCTACAAACACGTGGCAGGGATCGGAGAATCCTTGAAGCAGAAACACGATCCCTTTTGCGGAAGTATGGTACTGATTAATTACAGGGGTGCAAGACAATTGCTTACACAAGATGAATATTACGTTCTGGCACTATACTAAAACTAATCACTACGGACACATAATTATTCAGAAACACCATGGGAAGACACTTACATCATTACCACACTCAAAGTGGGTAGCAGGTTACAGGTAGAATAGTTAGGAGTGATGCTTGGGGAGTGACTAAGGACCATAAGTTGCTTGTAGTAAGGAAACGTAAAAGAATCAGATAATGTAAGAGAGATTGCCCTAAACCATTAACTTTATACTGTACCTGATAACCTGGGTTCGTCTGTCTGTTGAGGGAAAGCACAATGGAGAACTAGAGCAACTGAACAACTGGAGCAGTCTCCAAGAAATATGGGGGAGGGGGAGGGGATTTGAAATGCACCTTCGTTTTAGAATGGGAGGGGACCGTCTAAGCAAGAATCTTCTGCTGCAAGCCCTTTTATCATCTTCTGCCCCTACTTCTGATCTATCTGGTAGATGCCATATGCCCCAGTATAATACCATCGGCCTCGTTGCGTTCGAATTCCGCGTGGGCGACTTAATCTGCTTGCTATGGCTTAATTCTCGGACGTTCAGTCATCTTCAGCAGAAAATGGCTCGCAGCAGTGTTTGTGGAAGAGAAAGCTGTGAGTCACAAAGATCTTTCATAGAGGTAGTGGAACAATAAAAGAGTGGCTTCTGTTTTAGGATTTCTATGAATATTTTATGTTATTTCGACCTTGGGATGTTCATGATTAAAATCTATAATATATATATATTATATATATATATATATATATATATATATATATATATATATATATATATATATATATATATACGTATATATATATGTCTCTCATTTTTGGTCTACCTTGTTCAGGCACTTGCATATTCATGGTTCTTTTAGATACAGAATCCTCCTCTCCTCTCATGGCGTGCCCAAACAATTGCAATCGTCTATGTTGCAGATTCTTTGATACCTCTGTAACTTTCACCATCCCTCTTATGAAGTCATTCCTTATCCCGTCTCTCCTTTTCAGTCCGCACATCCAACGTAACATTCACATTTCTGCCACTTACATCCTTCTCTCCTGTGCTTTATTCAAGGGCCATGTTTCGCAACTGTACATCAACGCAGGTTTGACAATCCTCTTGTACATTTTTCCTTTCAGCTTTACATTAAATCTTTTGTCACATAGTACACATGATTGTTTTCCTCCAATTGCACCTGGCTGATTTGTATATTATGTTATATATGTATATATATATAAGTATATATTATATATATATATATATATATATATTATATATATATATATATATATATATATATACATATATATATATATTATATATATATATATATATAATATATACTATATATATATATATATATATATAGTAATATAGTATATATATATATATATTTATATATATATATTGGGTGTTTCGAAATTAGGGCCCCGAACCCCTCCACTGAAATTGATTTGGACAAAAACAAAAGTAGTTCAGAACAGGTATTTATTTCAGTTTCTCTCTGAGTATTTAATATTTTGTGTGGCCTCCATCTACCTATACCACAGCCTGCATTCTTGAGGGGGTATGATTTCAGCAAACGCAAAAAAGCTGAGACACAAACTCCTGAGCACTTTGGTCACCTCTCTTCGCAGGTTATCAAGGCTCGGCATACCATCATAGTTCCGTGTGCGCGCTTTAACACGATCCTTTGAAACTACCAATGTATTCACACACATTAAGGTCAGGGGAGCTACCTGGAAATTCACTTGACGAGAAGAAATTGATACCATTGTTTCGAAGTAGCTCCTGTGTCTGAAGAGAATTGAAACATGGTGCCTTATCATGCAAAATTGTGACCTCTTCAACATATAGGTAACACATTTTCAGGATCTTTGAGGAAAGGATATACTCCATTAGTAAACACAGTTTCTCTGAAGTATTCACCATTCCATGATTGTCCTTTTTCTTTGATGATCCACTTTAACCGTTTTGGCTGTGAAACATAGAATTTTCCCAAACATTTAGGAAATTTTACAACTTGGTGATAGCACACGTTATCGCTGATATCATCCAACTTTGCAGCTCAAATGATGTCATTTTTATGATTTGGTTTCCTGACTGTGTAAATGAACAATTTATCTGTTGTGGCAACATGGAGAAAGTCAGCTTCATCCCAATCTTTAAGAAATGAACCAGAAAACCATGCACAGTCTTCCCTCTGTTGCTGAGTGATGTTGGGCTTGCCGATAGCTTAAAATACCAGATTTTTTCAACTCATGATATACAGCACTAATCTCTTGTTTCCAATTTTTGTTTCAAATTCAAGCGCCAATTTACGTAAAGACTTTATGAAGGATGCACCAGCATCCCTGGCCTCTCTGAAGGTTATAGCCCGAATTCGGTCAATCCATCTGATTTCCTCCAAGGCATTAGCCACGGCTATATGTAAATATATATATATATAATATATATATATATATATATATATATATATATATATATATATATATATATATATATATATATATATATATATATATAGGTATAAGCCACGAATGAAAAATAAACAACAGGGGGGTTTCTGCAAGATCTTTCGCCTTCAACGTCCTTTACTCATCTGCTGAGTAAAGGACTTGAAGTCAAAAGATCTTACAGAAACTCCATTGTTTATTTTTCCTTCGTGGCTTATACCTTTATTTATGGATTTATCACGTTCCAAACTTTAGTGATTCAGATATATATATATATATATATATATATATATATATATATATATATATATATATATATATATATATATATATATACATATATATATATATATATATACACATATATATATATATATATATATATATATATATATATATATATATATATATATATATATATATATGTATGTATCTGTGTGTATGTGTGCGTGTATGTATCAGAAGGCGGAGAGGTAAAGGCATGTCTAACATACTTAAGATTTTATTACCGACGATTCACATCGCTTCGATGCATCTTCAGGGCTGGGTAATTGATAAGAATGCACACATATAAAGCTCCAATATGGTTTTGTTGGGTCGTTTCTCAAGCAACCAGCAGTTAACCAGCACTTGGGTATTATATTTGTAGTGCTTGAGCCCCCTTACTAGTTTTCTATTTACAGGATATTATTCCAAGGACTGGATACCGTGCTTTTCGGGAGATTCTTCTTCATGTTCTTGTTCCTCTTCCGACTGCGATCCAAGGAATTAGTAACTTCCGTGAATTGATAAGGACAAGATATAATACCCAAGTGCTGGTTAAGAAACACATCAAGAAACTATACAGAAAACCAAATTGGACCATTATATGTGTGCATTCTTATCAATTCCCCAGCTTTGAAGATGCATCGATGCGATTTGAAACGTCGGCAATAAATCTTAAGTACACTGAGACATTACTCTACCTCTCCGCCTTGTCACATTTGTAGGGCTTGAGTCCCCTTACTATATATATATATATATATAAATAGATATATATATATATATATATATATATATATATAAATATATAAATATATATATATATATAATATATATATATATATATATATATATATGTGTGTGTGTGTGTGTGTGTGTGTGTGTGTGTGTGTGTGTGTGTGTGTGTGTGTATCATCCATACCTTAAGTACTCCAGTAACGCTCAGACAAAAGATACTCATTACATTTATAGCGTACTCTTACTTTCATATTAGTATTAAGAGGTTTTACAAAACGGCTTCAGTCTGCTAACTAAGGAATAAGGAGTTAAAATGCCTGCCAGATCTTAATCGTTTGTCTTTCCAGTTGTGGATTTTGTGTCTATTTAAATATATATATATATATTATATATATTATTATATATATATATATATATATATATATATATATATATATATATATAAATAAATATATATACTATATATATATATATATATATCATATATTATATATATATATATATATATATAATATATATATATATATATATATATATATATATATTTTTTTTTTTTTTTTTTTTTTTTATAACCTTTTTCCAACCCTGTTTGTTAGGTCTACTTGTTAATCAATTTTGTTCGATTCTAAGTACAAATGTTTTTCGTTTGTAATCACCATCTGTCATTTATACGATCTTTCTTTGAAACTCCTCTTTATATTTTTTCTAGTTTGCTAAGTAAACGACAAGAAGTCGAAAGGCCTTGAAGAATTCCATCGATTCTCTTTCATTCGTGGGTTTTGTATTTCTAAAACAGTTATAATCTAAAATAGTTATAAATCTCAATCTATAATCTAAATAGAATTACATCCAAGAGACATGTCGAGGGAAGAATCAGGGTAGAGGGAAATTCCAATATCCCGAACCCTTGCTTTTCGTTCGTTGCACACGTCTTTTCTGTGAAGATCTGATTACTTCAGCTCCTTGAACGCGTCTTTTCAGAAACAATTTCATTACATTTGATCCTTTTACTTATAATTTTGAGGATGAATGATTGTTTCCTCAATTCCCTATTTTTTAGACACCTAAGTTACATCGCACTGATAGAATTCATTTTAGCCCTCCAATTGTTCAATAACCTATGTCTGTCTTTTACTGCAAGAAAAAAAAAAAAAGGTCTCGAAAAGCAATAATATGAATATGAAGTCAGAAACTGGGAATTTGAAGATAATAACCATAGAAACAGTCTCGTTCTATTATCGGTTGCTTGTTTGACAGCTTAATGATGTATGAACAAAATCGAACCCTTCAAACTGAACACGAAAAAGCAAAAGAAGTTTCTTTATGTATATTTGGCATAGTTAATAACGTTCTTCGTTTTTAACCTTGGGATATTTTAGTTGCCTTTGTTATTCTTCGTCCTCTCGTTATTATTATTATTATTATTATTATTATTATTATTATTATTATTATTATTATTATTATTATTATTACTTTAATAAAATAGCGGGTAGCGTTTGAGGACGTAACATACCATCCCAAAGCTTGGCCGAAGTAACCTTTATATGAAAAGACCTGTGGCAAACGAGTCCTGTCATTTGTCGGGATAACAGTAAATGTGAGATTATATATATATATATATATATATATATATATATATATATATATATATATATATATATATATATATATATATATATATAGTATATGAATATATCACATCGAACCGTGATCTATTTATATATCAATTCAAGCTACAAATGTCCTTTGTAAAGAGCTAACTAAATTCAGCTTTACCTCCCAACCCAAATGATATATTTTCATATATGTACCGAAGGGGAATATTTTTAGTGATAATAATTTCGTCCCCCATGGGATCGAACCACCGTCCAAGTGGACGGGGACGAAATCAGGACAGTCTCTGTTGGCTGATTGGATAGCGTCACTGACTGTCCTGATTTCGTCCCCGTCCACTTGGACGGTGGTTCGATCCCATGGGGGACGAAATTATTATCAACTAAAAAAAATTCCCCTCCGGTACATATATGAAAATATATCATTTGGGAGGTAAAGTGAATAGATATTAAAGGACACTTGTAGCTTGAATTGATATATATATATATATATATATATATATATATATATATATATATATATATATATATAGATTATATATATATTTATATATAGTATATATATATATATATATATATATATATATATATATATATATATATATATATATTATATATCATATTACTACTGATTAGGGAAAAGACTCTCTATCACGAGAGTATAAATAATGTTCCAAAGGGTCCACAATAATACAAGTGTAACGAGTCCGTGTATAATTTTGAAGACTTTACAGAAAGCTTGCGAACCCTTCCCTGGGAATTCAAGGGTTCGAAAGCTTTCTGTATAGTCTTCAAAATTATACACGGACTTTTTACACTTTGTATTATTGTGGAGCCTTTAGAACATTAAATTGATTCATATACAAGCATTAAGCTACAAATGTCATTGATGGTCCAGTGAGTTAAAGCGCGTCACTGTACGTCTTGAATTCTTGGTTTCCGTGGTTCGAGTCCTAAGCCGACGAATTTCTTATCAGATAAAAAAAATTCCCCTTCGGTTAACAACTATGAAAAATATATTAATTGAGAGGTAGGACGAATGAGATATTAAAGGACATTTGTAGTTTAATGCTTATATATATATATGTATATATATATATATATATATATATATATATTATATATATATATATATACATATATATATATATATATTATATTTATATATATATATATATATATATATATATATATTATATATATATATATATATATATATATAAATATATATAGATATATATACCTACATATATATATATATATATATATATATATATATATATAATATATATTATATATATTATATATATTATATATATAATATATATATATATATATATATATATATATAGTGATAAAGGGCATAGGGAACTACTCCAAATAACATATCACTGGGTGTCTTTTTTTATTATTATTATTATTTTGCCGACGTTTCGTAATTATGTACAGATCTATATCTTCTGGGCTGCACATCAGAAAAGATAAAAAAAAAAACATAAAAAAACAGTTAAAAGTATAGTCTAAGAATTCATCTAAAATATAACAGAGTAAAAATGAAATAAATAAAAATTAAAACACAACCAACCTAGAGGTGAGACAGCAAGGAACTAAATGGAAGGAAACCACCACAGTACGGACTTAACTAAAATCAATTGACTCACAGATGTATGAGTGTTTAACGATAGTACACGTTGTTTTATAAACAACGACTTTAGGACTGTTAAATCTTGAAGATGACACCAAAATCTTTGTTCTCAATGTAGGTTTTACATTGTTGTGAATGGTTCCTGATATTGGAGTGCTCTGTGTTTGAGATTTTGCTTCCTATGCAGAAACTGACTCACTGATGTGAATCAATGCTCACCTTAAGTAGCCTACTGGTGTATCCCACGTAAATCCCTGAAATATATTTAGGGCAAGCATATTTATAGACGACACCAGAAGACATAAGGACACAGCTAATCTTTTATCTTAAACAAGGAGCCTATATCATGAGGATGTTTTGGAATTAATTTGACTGATATAGCTGGGAAATGGTCATGAACAATTTGTGAATCTTTTTTGAAAGGTTAGGTCATGGATATATGGAAAGGTTGCATTGAAACTCATTTTTATGCACTGTTAGAACGTTAGGTCTTCTAGAGAAATGTGTATTTAGTAATTGATTAAATTTTCTATATACCAGCATAGGTAGGAAACAGGTACCTTTAAAGAAATTAACTAGAAATAAAATGTCATTGTGAAAGGCATTCCAGTTAGATGAAAGGAATAGTGCTCTATTAAGGAGGGTGAAAATGGAATTAACCTTAAGATTAAAATAACAACTACTATAAAAACTAGATCCGAGTCCTGTAAAAGTTTTCCTTCTAAAAATCGTGGTGTTAAAAGAGTTGTCTTGTCTATATACTTTGAACAGCCCAACCAGGAAATGACAGGACCAGTTGGTTCTACTCCTCTTTTTCTATAGTAAATGTCATATTCGGGTGTAGTGTATTTACGTAGTCAAGGAGAGAACAAACGTATCATCGACATACCTACAAGAAAAGAGATCATGGAATCTTAGAGGGCAACCGTCGAGCATGCGAGGGAGGAACCCATGGCCATGCCATCTACTTGTTTAAATAGTTTACCGTTAAAAACGAAAATCAGTGTCCAGCACTGCCAGTTCAAGAAGGGTCTTAAAAACGTGCGGTTAAAATG
Source organism: Macrobrachium nipponense (assembly GCF_015104395.2). NCBI lineage: Eukaryota > Metazoa > Arthropoda > Malacostraca > Decapoda > Palaemonidae > Macrobrachium > Macrobrachium nipponense. The sequence continues at coordinate 36,771,457 of NC_061095.1, read as the reverse complement.
ACTAAAAGTGGACTTAACCAGCATTTATTCTCCCAAGTTAAACATTTCGTCCTTTATTAGAAACATTTTTTTGCAACTATGCAAATGTTTTATTTAAATTAATATTTTTCTATGTTACATCCACGTAAAGTCAAGTAGGTTCATTTTTCCTGCAATGAATATACCAGTGAAGGTTACGTTAATGTTTAGTACAAGAGTCAGTTTTGCTACAGTTAATGCTTTGTGTAATGTCAAGTTTGGGAATATTTATTCTAGTTGGTCACAAACAACTTAGATTTGTTTGTTTGTATGGTGTTTTTACGTTGAATGAAACCAGTGGTTATTCAGCAACAGGACCAACGGCTGTACGTGAACTTCTGTCACCACAAATACACATCTGTAACACCTCAGTGGAATCGAGAATCGAACTTGCGGCCACTGAGGTGGAAGGTCAAGACAATGCCGATCACATCACTGAGGCGCTTATAAACCACTAAGCGACTTTTCAAAGTTTTTAATTTAACACTAAAGCGGGGAAGTCGGTATTTGGTTTTATAAGGGTTTGACGCTCAGACACCTTTGCTGACTCTGTATCTAGGTATTTATGTGATAGGTTAGGTTGTCTTTATTATGTGATGATTTTTAACCCTAAATGTTTGGGTAATATTTTTACCCTACTGTCTGTACTTTGTAGTCTGAAGCTTGAAATCTGATTCTTTATGTCTGCATATCCTTGAGCCTTTTGATTATAGTCTGGGTTCCGCGTTGGCCAAGTGGATTTCGCGTTCGGCTGCTAATCTGGAGGACCGAAGTTCGATTGTCGGCTCGGCCAACACGGAACCAGAGGAATTTACTTCTGGTGATAGAAATTCATTTCTCGATATAATGTCGTTCGGATCCCACAATAAGCTGTAGGTCCCATTGCTAGGTAACCAATTGGTTCCTAGACACGCAAAAATATCTAATCCTTCGGGCCAGACCTAAGAGAGCTGTTAATCAGCTCAGTGGTCTGGTAAAACTAAGATATACTGTTATGATTATAGTCTAGAGGTGAAATTATTCCTTGCATTTTTTTAATTCTTAGGTAGCCAAGAGTAAATGACCTCCAGGGTTCTAAGGATTCAACTTTTTTTTTATACAAACGATTTGATGTAGTATATTATATCGTTGGTGGCGAAATCTACCTCGTAGATATAGTAATACTATGAGTACACGTATTAATCATACATAGAGGTTTAATAACAAATGTTCTTATTTCGTGGTATAGATCTGATATAATGGAAGAAGTTTAATGAGAAATGTTTTTGCGTTGTTGCCTATTATCGAGTGGAATGCTGCTATATTGTTTGTTTGTTAGTTGGTTTGTATGGTGTTTTTACGTTGCATGGAACCAGTGTTTATTCAGCAACGGGACCAACGGCTTTCCGTGACTTCCGAACCACGTCGAGAGTGAACTTCTATCATCAGAAATACACATCTCTCACTCCTCAATGGAATGGCCGAGAATCGAACCTGCGACCACCGAGGTAGGACACACCACCATACCAACCACGCCACTGAGGAGCTTATAGGTCTTCCTGTTGTATCCTAAAAGTACAAAATTTACTTTTCATAAGTTGACCATGATTACAGATATCTATAGTGTGAGGCAGCTGCAACAATATGGGATAGAATAAATACATTAAGCTTCAGAATTAATTTGCAGAAGCGCAAATAGATTAATTGACTGATATAGATAAAAACAAGTTTGTTATAATAATGCTCGCAGGAATATTTCCCCTCAAGAGTATTATGCACAAGCAGGCGTCCATCTGTAAGATGCTTTTATATATTGTTATGGTACTTCTGACTAGGCCAGGATAATGATATTATGGTTACTTTAGCAATAGCTTAGTAAGTCTATAGACGGATAAAAATGCTCAAGAACTGATTAACTGGAATTGAGTATGCTCCGTAAAAGTATACATTCCATAAAAGATCTTAATTATTTAATTTCGTTTGAAGTATATCTGTTTGATATTTGGTATTCAATCTTTTTATGGACAATGGACCTTTAATTGAAACTTGGCGATGGCCAATACGAGTTTTTGTTTTATTAATGTGTACTCTATTTATTTTTTTTTTTCGTATATTTTTTTACTATTTTCCAGGTTATTGACACAAATTATGTCATTTTTCTTTCCGAATCTAAGACATGTTTTGGTTGCTGCCATATGTTAACTTTTCATTAATTCAATTGATATGTTTGGTTTCTGTTCAATAATTTGAGGTTTTATATTATTTGTGCGTATGTGTGTATGTGTGTGTGTGTGTGTGTTTAGTGAGGTGGTGGTGACGAAGAAAAACCCTGCTACATTTCTCCGCTTTATTAGAAAAATATTCAAATAAGGGTCCCTCTTCTCTCGGGTTGACTTCCCAGGAATCCTCCCGTCAATCTTTCACACGATATTTCACACAATTTCAACGCACAATGGTTGTACTTTTTTCACATTTGTCAGAATAAAAAAGATTAATAGCACAGTTTTAAACATAGAGGTTACTGAACTATGAATAAAAATACAAGGTAGCTGATTGTGTCTGTATTTCGAAAGTATTTGATAATAAGGTACAACATATTCCACATAACGTATTCTCATATAGTCTGGGCATATCACGAGGGCGATGTACGAAACACACATAAAAGATTCATTCCTGCGATGTTTAGTAACCTAACCATGCGACTAAGTGCGGACGTACTCAAACTCATGATGTTTCTGACCCAGCAAATTATTACTCTTATTACCTTTACAGAAAAACGCCCTATATCCAGAAACTAACAAAATTTTCTCGAATTTTGTGTGTGTGTGTATATATATATATATATATATATAATATATATATATATATATGTATGTATGTAATATATATATATATATATATATATATATATATATATATATATATATATATATATATATATATATATATATATATATATATATATATATATATATATATACATATACATAACATATTTATATATATATATATATATATATATATATATATATATATATATATATATATACATATATATATATATATATATATATATATATATATATATATATATATATATATTTATAAAATCCTATTGGTCCCTTTTTACAAATTACTTATGCAATACTAATAACCTAGTTGCCTACCTAACTCCTGGAGAATCTTCATACATTTTGGTGCCTGTCACTACAGAGCCTAAGATACTCTTCATCCGGAATATCAGAATGATAATTATTATTTGTATATTATTGGTAGAGATATGAACTTATGCCTGTGCAATACACCTGAACAACTATTTGCTGGCGGCAATACTGCCTTATGTTTGATAGCAGAAGGAAAACACAACTGTTATAAGAGACATCTTGTAATATGAGGATAGCAAATAAATATTGTACAATGGATAACGTAGGGGGCGCTAGATTTCTGATGTACATACAAATAGTTAAAGAGGAATTTATATTAAGGAATTTCAAATTTTCCTATAGATTTTTATTATGTTCTTCATAAATATAAAACGCCTATATATATATAATATATATATATATATATATATATTATATATATATATATATATATATATATATATATATATATATATATATATATATATAGTAATGAGGATATGATCCTCATTATTCATTTGGTAAACATGGAGAGAGAGAGAGAGAGAGAGAGAGAGTTGTTTAGAGAGAAAGAGAGATTGTGTATGCCTGACGCTCGTAGTTATCTCTCTCTCTCTCTCTCTCTCTCTCTCTCTCTCTTCACCTCTTTCTCTCCACTCTAACAGGTAATCAAAATGAGAGAGTTGCATTATAAAAAATACATTAATTAACAATGAAAAAACGGTAAATCAATTAGGCCTCACAGACTAACTTAATTTAATTAAAACCCCAACAAAATGTCTAAACAGTAATCATTTACACCAAATGTCTATTATCCATTGGGACTCCCTCTAGGTCCCCCCATGGTTCCGCTAAAACCGTCCAAGCAGGCCGAATATTTCAAGCACTATATTATAAATACTCTTTCGCTAAGCTTCCCCGGCATCCTGTCTTTCTCTCAAAGACGCCTCTATGCCAAATCCACCATAGACTTGGGTATCATACATTATTAACAGAAGAGGCGCACACGCACATACGAATGCACATTTCGTTAGCGCCTCATTTTACTGGCTACAACATGTTTCCCAAAGGCACTTTTGAAAAGAGTTCATGAACTGAGTACATTGACTCATCTTTCTATGCAGTTTTAATATCACGCCACCCACAGAAACCATTGATCAGCTTTTCTCGGGTCGTTGCTTCAGCATTCCAATAGGTCACAGCGAACATATTGGCAATATATCATTAATTACAACCCCAGGCCTTACATAGCTTGGCCTCGCCCACTTGACAGCACCCGCCTAGCAAATTGGTCAAATAAAACAGCTTATATAATATAAAACATTGGCCGGATCAAAATAAAATATAAGTAATAACTGCACGTCTCTGGCATTATAAAATAAAGTCTGTTATGCTTCATTTCTCCAAATAACACTAGAATTTTCTCTCATCTTGGATTCTTGAATATCCCTCTTTGCTTGTCTGCAACTAGCTGCTCGAACTGTAGCAGGCTGTAGGAAGACGGAATGCCTCCCTCATCGTAGGAAACTTCTAACGATTCATGCAGATCCCCAAAAGACACGCTGAACTCTGTAGACTCTTGTGATCACCATGAACAAAGCGACAGCAACACTCTCTGCACGGCTCGTGGACGTCTTGCTAGCATTGGGAAACGACTTTTTTGGTGTGTTAGTATGTCAGTCAAGTCATTGGTCAATCTAAGAAAATTAACCCAGACATACTACTTCTATCAAACAATGATCTCAAAAAGTCAGAAATACTAACTGAATGTCTCCCAATTAACTCCCTTAATATGGCCACTAAATCATAAGTCATTATTATAGCTCTCAAAGAAAAAAAAACATCAAGTTCTCCAACTCAATTCTCCAAACTCACACATCAGCACACACAACTCAAAACTCACAGCAACTCCACGGACTTCTGCACTCACATTTCAAATTCGAATGTTCTCATAAGTAAAAAAAAGAAAAAAAAAATAATGAGCCCAAGGAAAAAAAGAATCACGTAACAAGCCCAGACCCAAAAATGTTCTCTCAAACTCTGATATCTAAACAACCCACAAAATCAGCAAAAATCTCCAATGTTTAACAGCAAAAACCCCTTTACTGCTCATATAAATTAAGTACAATGAGACGTAATGTCAAACTCCCATTTACGTAAATAACAACTCCCGATAAATTATATCTCCCGTCCAAGAAGAAATGCTATTTAAGCTCAATCCCCAAGTTACATCTCTCGTAGGAAAAGGAATAAAAGGGCAAAAACTCGGCAAATAAAAACTGTCTAGAAAATTCTAGAAAAAATCACCAATGTGCCACAACTCATTATAACAGAACTCCAAATACAAAGTGTCTAAGCCAAGACTTCTCCATATGCACTACGACATAGACCACTAGAAAACTTAACCAAGTTTCGTATCTCTCACAAAGTTGTCACAAATACAACAAAGGTATTGTGCAAGAAACTCACAATTTCTGGAACATAAATATCCAGAGAAAAAAATGTAGTGCCATTACGTATGCATTCAAAACAGTGCAAGAATTCTCCCATAAATTTCTCTACAGCATCAAATAGCTGAAACACAAACACGTTCCGAACAATGACTAAGTCACAGACTGAAATAATATTCAAACTAACTGGAGAGAAAAAATAAATTCAAATTCACCCATGATAAAAAAAAACTTGTGTCAGCGATGGCTAACTTCCAAAAAAGGAGAAAAGAAAAATCAACGGTATTGTTAACTATCTCCCGTGACTCACTAGATGTCAAGCAATTATCTGCTGAACTCATAAAAAAAAGGAAAAAACAAAAATATTGTGTTGTTAGTTCCGCCCATATTCAAAAAAGATTTCACCATCACAGCACCCACGTATTAGTATAAAAAAAAAATCAGTATCAGAAATATCATCATCAGCAAAATCACCAAAAATTGCTATCATCAAAATCACCAGTATCAGTATAAAAAAAACATCACCAATGTTAATGCTTGTCCATTCCCAAAAGATTCAGCACAAAATTCACCAAAAGTTCAGAAAGATTCAACACAATTCACCAAGATTCAGCCAGATTCATCAAGATTCAGCAAAACTCATCACTCATGAATGACCGAAATATTCTCCAAAGTTACAAAAACTCAACAAATAATTAACCCCAAGATTTCTCCCATAATTCATTGTAATAATTCTCCATGAATAATTATCTGTAATAATTATAAAATAATTTCCTATGAAATATCTCAAATCTCTCGTAAACCAAGTCTCAAGTAATGATAATCATACTTAAGCAACCCTCCCGTGACACATCGCAAGTATAATAATTATTAATAATAATAATAACTCTCCATAGTAACAATTCTCTTGCAAAGATCTCAAGTAAGGGCGTAATTCAAATTGCATACACCAGTAATGCTGAACTTCAAGATACACAATTTCTCCAGTATATAATAGAAAATAAAGAAATTAAGAAAATAATCAATTTCTTATGTACACAAAACTTCATCAACACTCATATATTGATATAAAGATTTCAATTGGATTATGAATATTGTTATTGAACAAATTGGCATGCTTTAATAACGGCTAAAATTGTCCTATGAAAACCATTCCTAACAGACTATGTTACACCAGGGTTAATGCGCTTCATGTGTTTGTTATGAAAATTAGTATCTATCTAAGAAAGTCCTTCAAGCACAAATAACAGAGTTTCTACCATATGAAGATCGTTGAAGCGGTGTGATACAAGAAACACAGAGCTTATGAGATTTCTTGCACATTCAAGTATTCTACTTTTACGCATATTTTCATGACTTTATGAAAGTATGAGTATATATCTTTTATTTATCTTTTATAATTAATTACGATGATTTTTAACATATATGTATGTGGCATTATAAAGCCAACAGAACCATATTGACAAAAAAAAGAAAAAAAACATATTCCGCACATCAGTCCCATAGTCCTGAACACTGGCGATTATGGATAGTTGGATGGTGACAAGACCATTGAATGTAACATACAGATGTGGAATAATACAAGGATGATACATTGTGCTGGTCCTGATAAGACAGGAGTCCATCAGTCGTTGTATAGTTTTGGTTAGCTCCCTCATGGGTCGAGCCTCGTGGGCGGATTAGCTAAAATTAATTATGTAGTGCCCTCTTGATGAAGGATGATGTCGGATTCTGGAGTTTTCCCTCTGTACGAGCGGTTGCTTCCGAGAACCACTTCAGCTTCACTTCTGTTTATGGTATAGTAAGTAGCCATCATATGGACAGAAATCCTAACTTCTGATAGAATATCTTAATCATTCTTTATACCATATTGATCGTTTCCGGATGAACTGGCAGTTCCACTGACATAAAGTTCATCGATGTTCTAAAGAGAAAGTTCATAAACAACAGTATCAGTTTGATTTTCAACGCGTTATACATTGATAACCGTACTAATAATTCTTTTAGGATTATAGAAAATAAAATGATTCTCGGGTATAAGGTTGCAAACTGAAGAAAGCTAAATTTTATTATTAAAGACTACTATTCTTGTTTTCGGATCCTATAAGATATATTTTTTCTTTTTATATAGGTTTCTCGATATATGTCGAGAAGAGTAACTGAGTCAGGTATTGGCGATTCATGTGAAATTCCTATCTCAGATAAGCATGCAAGTATATCGAAAACACTAAAAAATAGACTGTAGTCAGTTGTGATACTGACTGAAACATTATAATTCCTTTGGAAGTACAGGTAAGAAACACAAAAGTTTGATATCTCTATACAGTAAAGTTCTGAGAGGAGAACGTTCTTCGAATTGTTTTAATTTCATAGAAAAGACAACATATAACCAACAAAGCGTAACTTTAGTAAACTGCGATTCCACGTCTCGACGAAGCAGTCCCGCGTCATTCTAATGGGCTTTTAAAAATATGAGGCTTTTAAGAAAGCTTCTGGTCTTATGCATGTGAGGATGATTAAGGTCTTAGGAAGGGCGACGATAGAAAAGCAAAACACTTGGATAATTTGGAGAGAAATGAACCTCAGTTGAATATTTTGGGGGTTCAAAGGAATCTTGCTACAGGAATATTTGGAAGATATAGAAATTATTTAAACAAACAGACAACAACAAAACACAAACCTCCATAATATTGAAGGCATTATACCAGTAACTTTGCATATGAGATCCAACTTTGTTTATTTTCCATTACCCTCAACTCATCAGTAGTTCGCTTATAATTATAATAACTGCAGTGAGGTATATATCGGCGATATGTGCAGATCTATCTCACAAATTTGTAGAGCTTCAACTAAAAAAAAAACAAGTGAAGATTCGGAGAGATCTGGGATTTTATTGCGCGTGGGAGATACTGGTCATACTTTAATTTAGAATGAAACTAAGCTGTATTTCAAAAGACCTGCCAACACAAAAGGAAGATTAGAATCCGCTAACGTTAATAAAACATAAGAGCAATCATTAAGGAAGGTACAGGGTATCTAGTGTTAAAGAAAGACTATCAAGAGAGAACTCCAACAAAAAACATATACACATTTGCACATATGTGGGAATTAATGACGACAAAGAAAACAACGGATTAAATTCATTCATAAAAAAACAACCAATGAAATTCAACGTCTAACACACACACACACACACACACACACACATATATATATATATATATATATATATATATATATATATATATATATATATATATATATATATATATATATATATATATATATATATATATATATATATATATATATAAAACTTGATCACGAAATATATAAAATGTGATGCTATGTATAAATTAAAGGTGATGCCATGGAGGAAAATGAAAAGACGAGAATTGCCGAGATCTTTCGGTCTACACGACCCTTTACTTGAGGCACAAGTACAGGGTCGTATAGACCGAAAGTTCTTGGTAATCCTTGTCTTTTCATTTTCCCGTGGCATCACCTTTATATATATATATATATATCATATATATATATATATATTTATATATATATATACATAGATATATGTATTTGCCCCATTTAAATAAAAGGAGAGAACTGATAGCGAAACCTACCTGGTCTGTTTCCATCACCGGTCATCCCTGTAGCTGGCTGAAATTAATCATTAAGTCTTAGGCGAATTGAAACCTCTGATATCCAAAACTATAATCTTCATTTTCCCAAATAGCTAACACAAAAATATAGTAAAATGAATTAAAGAAAACCCCACAGAACATCATTAAATCACCATTACTCGTCCACAAAAACATCATTAATATAATTATCACCTTTATTCTCATTTGTTAGACCAATACCTGAGTCTTTATCAATACACGTCATATAAAAGTCTAGAGAATCCATTTTTAATCAGCAGCAACAAAATCCTCTGAAATAAAATGTCACTGTTCTAAATGTTCTTTACCTTTTCCAATGGATCTTAGAGGCTCCTCGGATCTCCAAACTTTCTTATGACCACTACGACAGTTTGTCGTCTAATTCCCCATTAACTCCCTACTAGAGATTATATATCATTAATTTGTTCTAACGGACGTATGGACATACACATGCTACTGAACACACGAATGCACGCACGCTGGTCTATTCTGTGCGTTTCCATTCCCATGTACACGTCCTATTTAACGCACTGACATCACAGTCATGTGATTCTGACCTAATCCAGGTCATTTGCTCACTAGTAATCTCACCAGTGCAGTCAGTAATATTATGATGCATAAGCTTGTCTCGACTGTTCCAATGTTTGTAAGCTTCTATAAATAACTGAGATTTTACTTTTTTTTCACATTACAATCTTGTTCACATCACTCGTTATCGACCTGATTTTCACTTATTACAAGTTTTGTCCGGTGCCTTTTACATGGCTCGGTCACCACCATTATGCACCCCTGTTGCATACTAAACTCAGCCATTGGAAAATAGTTTATAATGTCTTCTAACTTGTCATATGATTTAGAGCCACTTCTGCTGGTAGGGTCCTCCCACTCCGTCAGCTGCATCCAAATTTGATGGCTCCTGCAACGCGCATTGTGACCGTCATTATCGCTATCATAACAGCAATCACTGGAAAAATTCGTCCTCACCATTATCCTCTAGTTGTGGAACTGTAATCGTCTCCAGTGTAAGTTGAACTTTAACCGCCTCGTGATCCCCATGTAAGTGTTTCATGAACACCTTTGTCGATGAATTGTAGATCCGTTGGCTGAGCACCATGAACCATTCCGAAACGACTCTGTATGAGTCATTATTAAGGGTCTGTGACCCCTGTAAGTGTATCCAAACACCCTCGCTGATAAATTGTAGATTCGCCATCTTCTCATGAAGGAATCGTAACCGCCACCTCGTTGCCCAACTTGAAATATTCCTGCACCCGCCTCGTAGAAGTATTGTAGATCCTGATTTGTCCCCTGTATTTGTAGCAATCCGTGACCTCGTCACTTGTACAAAAACCAAACATCTGGTGCTGTAGATCCTAAGCCGTTTTCATTGTTGACACTCAGTGTACGCTTGGGAATTCTCTAGGGTCATCGTGTGTCAGTGTTTCGTCATTAATAGGTCTTAACTGACCCCCTTACAAGTTTATGTAGTACTAGAAATAAATTCCTATTTTAACACATGAATCTGTCATAAACTAACATGCCCAATCTCATGGTCAATCACTAAAGATTGAAATTCCTCACTAAAATAAATATGGACTTTATTTACTAACCGCCTATTAAAACTTACTGGGAGAAGTTTTATCACTAAGTGACCACTCACAATTAATCCCTTATATGACAAGTACACCAACAAAACCCCAAAATGTTTATACAACTAACCTCCATCAAATATAATGTTGACTTTTTTTTCTATCTTACGTACCTCAAGATAAATTCCACCCCCTCTCTACAAGTGAACTCTATGTAAAGATATAATTAAAACCACTTAATCCCGATTACAAGTTTCCCCTTATAAATAAATAATAATTCAACTCTTTTATCACATTACCAAATGTAGTGTGTATCACCTACATAAATTACCGCCGCAACATATCAATATCATTTCCCGAATGACCCCTTACAATTCCTCACCAAGGAATGTCATTGTCTAGAATTCCTCTGAGTAATCAACTCCGAAACAGAATATCAACAGTTGGTCTCATCCGAGACACCACAACATTGTCAGCAATAAACAACCTGTTTATTCAACACATCCTCAATCAGCAACATTGCCCGGTCTGGTTATCTTCTTAGATCCCGAAATCACCATTAACCTCAAAATAAGCCCAAATTCTCATTAATCCTCACTGGAGAATCCTTAATAAATCCACACTTATAACTCATAACCACATTAAATGTCCTCAAAATCCTCGAGAAATCCTCACTGATACCACAGAACTTCAAAATATGTCCTCAAGAAATTCTCAATGTTACCATATGGGTGCCAAAAAATTCTACGACCCCATTATATAACCACAAGTATAGAATACACCACCACAGGCTAAATCCTAAGTCATTTAAACATCGCCAAATATACCTCAAAGTAGACCATTTCTGACACCGACACATGTATATAGCACCCAAGAAATCGCCTCATTGGGACATAATCCCAGCAAACCACAATCCACATATTATCAACCACATACTATAATCACTGGTGAATATAACCTCATAGAATACACCATTTTACCAGGGAAACCGTAAAACCACAATGAACCAGTCCCACCCCCAAGAGCCATAATACCACAAAGAACCACAGTCACCAAACCATTGGCTCATAAAACCACAGATGACCATCAAAAATCATAGCAACCAAAATTCACAACCAAAAATAACCACCAAAAATCGTCCCCAAAAAAATCCACTCCACCAGGAACCACCAAATCACCAAAAATCAC
>NC_061095.1:36726931-36754431 GCF_015104395.2 Macrobrachium nipponense | reverse complement strand
AATGCATTGGATTTTTGCCTAGTTTTTACAGAATATTTATGCTGGCTTAGCCTTACTTCTAGGCCTTTGCTAGACTGTCCGAGATAAAATGAGGGACAATCCATACATGGAATTTTATATATTATGTTGTTGCTTTCTCTGGGGCCATTTTTTATTAACATTCTTTTTAGTGTGTTATTATAGGAAGAAACAATGGTTGACATTAAAAGCTTTTAACAATGGTTTAATGGTTTCAAATCCGTGAAAATAAGGCAAACTGAGAATGTTCTTAGAATTTTCTTTCTGCGTGTTACTTACACTATAAAACTTTTTGCGGGCTTTATTATAACAAATGTCTAATATATGTGAAGGATAGCATAAATCTTTCCCTATTTTTCTTATGTATTCAATTTCTTGATCCAAATATTGTGGACTGACAATGCGCAATGCTCGTAAAAAACATAGAGGAAAAAATTGATATTTTTATGTTAAGATGGTGGCCTGAGAAGAAATGAACATAAGTTAAGTTGTTGGTCGGTTTCCTATAAATACTGAATTTACATTGAAATGGTTCTCTATGTATCAAAACATCTAAGAAAGGGAGGCAATTGTCTTTTTCTAATTCTAGAGTAAACTTAATCGATAGTACTGGTTATTTAATTTAGAGAGTAAATCATTTACATCAATACCGACAGGAAGAACAGCTAAACAATCATCAACGTAACGATACCACTTTACAGGAATATAAATGATATTAGGTAGGTAGCGTTTTTCAAAGAATTCCATGTACAGGTTTGAGAGTAGTGGTGATAAAGGATTTCCCATTGCCATGCCAAATATTTGTTGATAAAATTCACCATTGAACATAAACTTACAATCACAAATGCACAAACTCGTGAGTGAAATAATGTGACTTATAGGTAGAGGTAGTTCATTACTAAGATATTCTAAAATAGAGTCTATAGGGGCTTTAGGGAAAAGGAGGAACATACATCAAAACAACGAATCTATCAGTAGGGCAAAGAGCAATTTTGTTTAATTTATCAACTAAAAACCTAGAGAATTATATATATGAGAATCGGAGATGGTTCCAAGTAACGGGGACAAGATCTTAGTGATATATTTCGAAAGTTTATATGAAATTGAACCAACAGTTACTGATAAATAGGCTCGCATAGGGTTATTTATCTTTGTGCGTTTTGACTAATCCGTACAAGTAAGTAGCGAAGGAGATTTGACTGACAATTGCCAAGTAGTGTTTTATCTAAGGATACTTTTCACTATGCTATTAAAGTTTTTATGACTTGATCAAGGGGATTTTTTGTTAGTTTTTATAAGTCACATCATCATCCAGTAGGGCTTGCATACGTGATATGTAGTCAGCTTTATCTAAAATTACTATACTATTTGACTTATCAGCTTTTGTAATATGGATAGTATTGTCCTTTTTAAGATCGGTCAAACTTTTCTTATAGCGAGCAGGGAAGTTACTTTCATGCTTAACATTAGCAGCTCCGTAAACACAATACCTTTAATCATGTCAACATGATTTGAGGAAGATCACAATATTTTTCAAATTTACTTAGGAATGACGCAATCATAAAGCAGAAGGTCTACTTGTTACAAAGAAAGATAAACCATATCCAAGCGCACTCACAACATTTTCATTTATTTGTTTACTAGATAAGTTAACAACACAATCTTGACGTGCACAATTAGTCCAATCACTACTATCAATAAGATTTTTTTAGTTTTCTGTCGAGTTTCCTTTTCAGGGCATCTGTAGTCCTACGTAGTTTTTCGTAAATTTCCCGTCGCAGCGAGTCCTTCCAATTCAGCCGGGATGGAATGATTGAAAGAGATCCTTGTTCTTTCCAGTTCCTTGAATTTTTTCTTCTTCTTGCTTGACGGCTGCTATGTGCTGTTTCAACATCATGGCACTAAATTCATTGAATGGGTGATTGTCATACCTTCTTAGACGAGTGACTAAAAAACAAAAACAAAAAAAGGAAGGCATCTCTCTGTTTACGCCAGGTAAAAGCTTCATATTCATAAATTTGTGAAGACATTTATAAAATAAAACTACTGGGATAAACATTTATCAGTAAAATATTTCTTTGTAAAAAGGTGACCTCATTGTGGAATTCAGACCAACCAGAAGAAAGGGAAAAAGCCCTGTGGAAAAAGAGTAAAAGGAGAGTTTATCTTAAAATTGAAAATTACAGAAGCTTGGAAATTGGTGGTGCCCAAACTGTGAATGTCTTCTTTCTGAAAATCGATGTGTAAAACCCTAAATATTACGAAAACTAAAATCTTCTATATCCAAAAAAGCAAGTTTGTATCTTTCTCGTAATCAATTGTGGAATTTTATATTCGGGTGGACCAGATTAGTATAGTGTAAAATTAAGTCGACTCTATTTATCTTTAACGGCAGTACAATAACGGGTGATAAGCCAGAGGGCAGTTGTCCAGCAACCGCTCGTCTAACTCGCACAAAAATATTAGCCAGCACCGGGCCAAAAGGACTCCTATTGCCATGCCATCAGCCTGCACATAAGCTTTACCATTAAAAATAAAGGCAGTGTCCTGCAACGTCAAGGTTAAAAGTTTCTTAAAATTGTCGTAATTAAAACCGTGAAATAGTGTGTCATTATCAGTAAAAACCTTATTAAAATGATCTGTATAGTTTCTTCCACAGGAATATTTGTGAATAAAGCTTCAACATCGAGGCTTACCATAAACAGGTCTGAGTCCTGATATAAAATCCTTTCTTTAAACTCAAGCGAATTTTTCAAAAGTATAGCGATTCGAAGAGAATTCAGTTAATAATGGTACCAAATATTTTGCCAGTTTGTAATTGGGGGTATCATATGATGACAGGATATTTCTTATGGGAATACCCTCTATATGTATTTTGGTTAAATCATACGTAAATCTTGATATGTATCATTATTAATGACTTTCTGGTCTAATACGTATCTTAGAAATCTTGTCTTCTGACCTGAAAATAGTAGAGAAATTAGGTTCACATAGGAAACGGAATTTAGAAGTTTCTTCAGGTATAGTTTTCACTTCTTGGATATAATCTGTCATGATAAGTATAACGACACCTATCTGGAATAATAATGATAAGACTAATAGCTATTTCAAATTTACTTTGTGTGTGTGTGTATTTTTATCCCATCATTCTAAAAACAACTCCCACACATTCATATCGCATTCCTCTTCACCAAATCATTGAGCAAGGTCTTGATGGCATACACTACATATTACCAGCTTTCTCCTCCAAATAACCGCCATCATTCCCTTGCTCCCTCTTTTGAGTCAACTATGAACATGCTTTTTCTCACTCTCATATTTCTCTCTTCCTTTTCAGTCTCCTCTTCTTAAGACTGAGACTGCAATCAGCTGTAGCTATGCCTTCAGCTTAAGCTTTACACTCTAACCAAAGGGAAATTTATTTCCTACCCGTTTTCTCTGGCTAGAATTTTATCCTTTCCTTCCCAGGCTCCCCTACTTACTGAGACTCGCTGCTATAACATTTTGTCTCCCACTGAACTTTTTAATATCTGGTGTAGTGGTTAAATTAAGCCCATTGGAATATCCAGTGAGGCATGTTCCATAACATGAGCTGCACCGATATAAACATTTAATTATTTTTTCTTTAGCAGAATACCAATCATCATTTATGGGCTGCTGGAGAGCAAGAGCCTCTGTCAACACAAAGCTGGCTGAACCTTACTACTACTACTACTACTACTACTACTATGTCTCATCATAGGAAGATAATGTTTAACCTAATAAGCATTCAAAACCCTACATGCATAAAATAAGGCAATTTCATTGTGTTTCCAGCTGAGAAGTTAGGAGGATATTTTAATGTAATTCTTACTAAATTTATCTGTCATTAATAACTGTTTAGAGAAATGTAAATGTAGTATCACGTACATTGATATATTTCGCCTTGTCAGCTGAAAACGCTCTTCAGTTTCCTTATTATTTCATGCATGTAGTGTTGTAAGATAATTATTAGGACAACAATTATTCTCCTAAGATGAGGAACAGAATTAATCCTTTCATGAACAGAAAGAAATAATTTATCATTGCCATTTCCCAATATTCACTGTCTGATCTCCACGTTCTATATTTGTTACTTATGGTTTATTGAGTGAGATGTATTAGCAAAAAGAAATCAGATAGTAATACCGTTTTAGGTTTTATAGATAGCAATAAAATTTATACCGAATGTGCTAATTCCCTTTTAAGAGGGTGATAAAAATTTAAAGAAAATGATAGAGCCTTGAAAATGTAATTGATACAGAGTATTTTGAGATCTATGTTAATTAATAAAAAAAAATTCACTCAGACTAATTATATTCTAGTCCATTATGGCCTACTATAATGATTTCGTCGTTTAAATTTCCACTGGTTCCCAAAAGGACATATTTTATCCACCCCTGTTTATGATAGAATTGACGAAAAAGCAACTAAAAGCTTATTGGTCATGAATAAGGGAAGCTTTGCTCTCATAATTGTCTACAGATACATGTAACTGAATAAAAGAATACTTGTAAATCATGAAAATCGCCCTGTCTCCTGAATGTATATATGTGATGTTTTCGTCATGTCTGTTATATATTTACTGATATCATCCAAGTCGTGCATAATACTTGTACTTCACATGCACTCTGATATCGAGCATACACGAGGAATCATAGTAGTCTGAACATGGGTAATATTTTCCTTTTCCACTAGCTTAGTTATTCTTTGTTTTAATGGAGCTTTTGATCATACCATCCTTTATGCTAGAGTTAGAGGTAGGCAAATTTGGAAAGAAAATACAGGAATAGTATCAGCTGAGTCGTACTGTACAGAGTGATGAGTCTACTCATGAAAAGCAAGACATGGGAGATGGCGAGTTTGGGTCATTATCTGAGATAAATGTGATCAACTTTGGTGAGAAATTTCATGACATTATTGATATTTCTCTTGATTAATTGAAGCACATTGAAGATCCTTCTGCACTTCTACTGCCTTCCCCAAGAACTACTGCCAAATATCCTCTTTCTCGAGAGGAATTCTGTGGACAGTAAAAAAGCTGGTAGAGTACCATCACCAATACCAACTTTCTTTCCGAGTAGTGATAGAGTCTTGGAGAGTAACTTCTCTGATGTATACTTAGGAAACCCACGGTGATATTTAAGAAAGCATTTAGTTTAAGAGGGATTTCACTGCCTATGGTCATAAGCGGAAATATAATAAAATGAAACTTACACACCCGGGATAATGATGATAGGCTAATCAATGATAAACTAGTTTTTCTAGGCTAGACCAATGGAAGATCACTTGAGAAAGAGATTCAACAGCTTCTAATAAACAACAATGAAGTTGAAAAATGTGGGGGTGCAAGACCTTTGTTTTTACAGACAGTAGGGGTATTATTCATGACCGCATTCAGTCTGATAAAGAAGGCGCTCTATACCACTTAAAATATCGTTCTACATTTGACCGGAACAGCACAAAGTGATTATAATCACCTCATATCTTCTGAAATTGGTTTACCTCTATTCAATTTACCTCTATTCAACGTCAAAAACACCTGGCTGAAAGAAAATTCTGCTGTGGGACAGTTTGACCATGTCGACCTCCTAGACCAGGAGTTCTCAACCTTTTTTACCTTAAGTACCCCCTGAGTTAAGACCATCTACCCGAACCACTAGTAAGCTGACACCAAACATATAAGTAATATATTGACAAACTCAATATACAATGGTACTGGAAAGGATATTAACAAATTATATTAAAATGACTCTTTTAAGCGGAAGCATGAATATTACAAGCATTTTACAAGGATACTTCACATACTGGAGTGAAACAGTATTTACTCCACATTAAGCCGTGACCGATGTTTTGTTTTTAACAGCGTTGAAAAATCTTGCTCACACAGCTAACTAATAGGTCCTAGTAATTACCTGCATATTTTAAGATATTTTTCGTCAGCGATCCAAGTACCCCAGTAAGCCTTCCTGTGAACCCCTGGGTGTTCGCGAACCCCAGGTTGAGAACCCCTGTCCTAGACTACAGTTAGCATCAAGATAATGACATGAATATGAAAGATGGAGGCAATTTTGAGAAATGGGATTCATTTGAAGATGGTAGTCAGCCGACAGTGGCTAAATGGTTTGATAATAAAAGTATGACAACGCTGAAAGTCAAATAGTTCATACTGCACGTCATTTTGACAAAAGTAAGAAGAAAGTTGTCGAGAATCCGCAGACAAGCAAAGTAAAATTGTACAACAAATACATTGGGTGTTCATCTTGCTGGTTGTCTTTTTGTTATTGCACAGAATCCCGCCCCTCCTCTCTCTCCTCTCTCTCTCTCTCTCTCTCTCTCTCTCAATATATATATATATATATATATATATATATATATATATATATATATATATATATATATATATATACACACACACATATACATATATATAATATATAGATATATATATATATATATATATATATATATATATATATATATATATATTCCACACATCAAAGGGTACTATAGTAGGCAGGAGAAGGGCGCAGGAACATATACACATCCATGTGATACATTTATTGTCAACGCGTTTCTTGACCCATGGTCACATCATCAGGACATCTATATAAAAACAAAGGAGCATCAGAGCACTTTAAAAAGAAACATATACAAAGCATAAGAAAACTTAAAATGGAAACTAAGTTAAACTAAATACTGAATCACACTTAAATACATTAACACATTAAAAACCAAGAAAGCTTAAAATGATCCTTAAAAAAAACTAATCTCAATAAAAGAAAAAATAAAGGTGAAAACGAACTTAAAATGAAGAGCAAGGCGCACCTCTCAAAATGACAGAGACAAACACACTAAAAGAATACACAAGAACAGAAAAAGAAGGCGGACAAATATAAACAAACAAGCCAGTTATGCTATGAACAGGGGAGCAGCCAATGATTGGCAATTTAACGTTGGTACAATTCTTTTTATTAGCAGACTTTCCAAGAGAAGCAGTTCTCAAGAAACCATGTCGTTAAGCTATTAAGATCTTGTAAGTATAAAAATATACTACTTATTACCCAAAAATTTTGAATATAAAATAGAACAAAATGATTAACAAGCCATAATGACAGAAAACCCAAATCTGCAAATAAAGAAAACAGTAAGTTAACATTCTACTCTCCTGACTAAGAATTCACTCCCAGACCCAAAATGTCAATAAGTTCATTATATTAGTCAGGTTAGAGAATCCCGTCTCTAAATTAGCCATGGAATAGGACCCAACTGTAATAAAGATAATAATGGATAAAAGATACACTTCACACATCACTCTTTTCAAAGTATCTAAGTAAAGAAAGTATTTCACACTTCTCTCTCTTTTCAAAGGTAACGTTTTTCTAAGACTTACAAAATGTATCATAACTTTAAAATGGGGTTTCTCTCCGACACTTGGCGTGTACCACCTGACCTCTTTGTGCTCACCGAAAAGAAATGTGGCTTTCGCAAGTGCCTTGGACTATTAGGCCTGTAACACCCGTACACAAACGAATGTATGTACATGCTTGACGACAGGGCGAGCAGTCTCTCAGTTAAGCTGCTTGCGTACTCAAATTCCTTCGTACGTTATTTATATATATATATATATAATATATATATATATATATATATATATATATATATATATATATATATATATATATATATATATATGTGTGTGTGTGTGTGTGTGTGTGTGTGTGTGTGTGAGTGTGTGTGTGGGTGTGGTATATATAGATGAGGGACTAAACAACACTATAAAAGATATAAAACAGAGGCTTAAAGTCAAAGTACGTAACATCCAACGGTACATGAGCAAGAATAAAGGATAGCAACAGAACAAATTATTCAGAAACTCCTCTGTTGCCAGAGATTCCATTTACGTTGTCGTTGTTTATTCTTTCATTTCTTTCCGCCATTGCTGACTTTTGCTATTTAACTCATAGCTGGGCCCTACCCGATCGGGGGTAGGTACCCATTTACAGCTAAGTAGACTGAGGAAAGGAAATTGTGGTAACGATCCTTTCCCAAGGAATCAACGCCGAGAAGAGCGGTCACTCATCCAACGACTCAACAGCTCTAAAGTTACTTAACCAGTCTATTGATAACCTAAACCACTCTGCCATGGCACCACACATTATCACTATCATTATTCACATGGAACAAGTAAACAAGGGCCATTGACTTTAAATTCAAACTACCAAAGAATACTGGTTCCTATATCCTGCTGCAGACTCCACACTGCAGGTGATAATACAGAGCCAATGATTTTTCACCGTCCTGGAGGAGACGGTGAAAAATCACTGGCTTTGTATTATCACCTACAGTGTAGGGTCTGCAGCAGGATATTGGAACCAGCATTCTTTGGTAATTTGAATTTAAAGTCAATGGCCCTTGTTTACTTGTTCCATGTGAATAATGATAGTGATAATGTGTAGTGCCATGGCAGAATGGTTTAGGTCATCAATGGACTGGTTAAGTAACTTTAGGGCTGGTGAATCGTTGGATGGGTGACCACTCTCCTCGGCGTTGATTCCTTGGGAAAGGATCGTTACCACAATTTCCGCAGTCTACTTAGCTGTAAATGGGATAGGGTCCAGCTATGAGTTAAATAGCAAAAGTCAGCAATGGTGGAAAGAAATGAACGAATAAACAACAACAACATAAATGGAATCTTTGACAATAGAGGAGATTCGTCCAGGACCCAGGTATACAGCCCAATTGAATGTAAGGTACTTGGAGGTTGTCATCCAGCAACTGACCACCACAACGGCAGTAACCAGCATATAACGACTGGGGCTACAGAAGTATACTAGAAAAAAATGTCAAGGGAAGGAAATAAGGGCATATGGAGATTCTACATCAGAAGCAACCTGACAGGAAGAGGATAAAGAAGAAGAAATGATCAATATCTGGAATGATAGAAATAACAACCCCAAATAGAACAGGGCTGTCAAACAAGTAAGGAACATAAATAAAAATAACTGGCTCTCCACAACAGAAAGAGAGGAACTGGAAAGAGAAATAATACCGAGCAATGAAGGACAAGAAGACGAACTAAGAGTTGATACCACAGAGGATGATAGCGACGATGAGCTACCAAACAACGCACAGGAAGAAACAACAAAGAAGTAACAGAGTTGACGGAATGGGTGGAAAAGATCAGACAATGGATGAAGCCAGATAGAGAAAGAACAAAAGTCCCCTCCACGAAAGCCTACTACACAAAGAAATTTATGGAGAAAACAAGTAAAATTAATGAAATAATGAGACTGATACCACCTGTATCACAAAAACAAATGGCCTGGCATATGCAGGAGCAATACTAGTAACAGAACTCATGGGGATACAAATACTAACACCACCATCACAACCAATCCAAAAGAAACCTAAACAGCAATTCCCTTGGAAAAGGGCCCCAGAAAAAGAAATCATGGTGCTGAGATCTGATCTGAGTAAACTGAAGGAGATAGCAGAAAGAGGTTAACAAGCAAGAAAACAAGGAAGGAGCTGAACGAGAGATAAAAAGTACAGGAGAAGGGACTAAACAACACTATAAAAGATATAAAACAGAGGCTTAAAGTCAAAGTACGTAACATCCAACGGTACATGAGCAAGAATAAAGGATACCAACAGAACAAACTATCCAGAACTAATCAGAAAAGACTATACAGCCAACTAATAGGGTAAAACAACCACCAGGAACCAAGTAAGAGACTCTGGGATGAAAGCCATGAACACATGGGCAATACCAGTAATGAAATACTGTGTAGGAGTAGTGGAGTTGACTAGGAAACATATGATAATACACAAAGCAGTGCACCGAAGAGCAAATACCGACAGACTATACATAACATAAAAGGAAGGAGGGACAGGACTACTAAGTGTAGAGGACTGCATCAACATCAAGAGCAGAGCACTGGGGCAATATCTGAAAACAAGTGAAAACGAGTGGCCCAGGAGTGTATGGAATGAAGGACTGATGACAGTTGAAATACCAGCTACCTTGCCGTAATAAGTGGTACGAGCACCAACCTGATTAGGCAAAGATCCTCTGGGACTATGGAATCAGAACAGATAGGGTGATACGTACCAATAGACTAGACATGACGTTGATGGACAAAATCAAGGACGTATCACTCGTTGATGTTGCATTACCATGGGACAGTAGAGTAGATGAGAAAGAAAGAGAAAAGATTGATAAGTATAAAGACCTGAAAATAGTACTAAGAAGGATATGGGATATGACAGTGAAAATTGTACCCATAATCATAGGGATACTATGTAAGATCCTAAGATCCCTGAAAATGAACCTACTATGAGATTCAGGGCCTCTGTAACACGGTTTTTTCGCAATAACTTTTTATCTATGCATTTCATAAATATAACGCTTATTCGGAATACACATGATATCTACACATAAATTTTGACTGTATTTTGCATTACGTAGGTTGAATAAATTTGGTACTTACAATGTAAAAGTGACTTTTTTTGAAGACGGGCCAACTTACTCAGAGAAAAGGTTTCGAACGCACTGCGTTACGTAACTTATGACAGCATTTCTTCCCCTTTCTTTTCGATGGGTGATTGGCTATACGTAACGAAGGCTAGACCTCTGGCAACAATGACAAACAAATTTAAATACAAGCAAAGCAGCACACCTTTATGAACTCTGAACCTCTCCACTGATAAATGTCATAATGAACAAACCAACAAAATATATTAATAAATACAAAAAACACTTTGATTATTAGTCTAACTCCCAAAATAAGTTTCCTAAGAAATTACAGTCTGCTTTATAGGTCACAATCAGATTGACAAGATGTAAGGAATTGATGGTAATTTTCAAAAACATAGTAGACAAGCTTGATTTGATAACTGCTACATCCAATGTCATGCAATTTACATTTATTGGCTATCTACCTATTTAGTGAAAAAAAAATAGCTGGTACCGTATTTTGGCTTTAAACCTTCACCAATAATTATCGTCAGAATGATAACTTCTTGAGGCTCCACCCACTTTGGCCTCGTTATAATTTAGGATAACACTGAAGGCTATCATGGGCATTGTTGGATTAGAAAATTTAACTTCTGGTTATAAAAACTCATTTCTCGAGTAGTTGTAAGAAGTGCTAAATGATCCTCAAGGATCCCAGCAGTTGGCCTAAACGTTTAATTCATGTATATTACTGCTGTACTGTTGCGGCACTACAGCTACAGTAGTATTACTACGCTAACACAGATACCCCACCCACATCTATGTATCGTTCCGCCATTCATAAAGTCTTTGGGTTTCAGAGCCGATGGAACAAGGTGAATAGGTTTCCGTCTAGTGGATGGGCGGCGCAACATTTCGTCAAAAGGCGTTTACTTTGCTTACGTAATGAATGTTTTCCGACTCTTGGCTCGTAATCATTGGCCATGGCATCGGCTAGATCATTTTTACTCTATAAAAATTAAAACTATCGGGTTTAGGTTATTGATAATGCTGACAAAATTTGTGTGTGGTTGTAAAATATACATATGTCAACTTTCAACTAATCCGATGCTTTGACAAGGAGCAAAGTCCAAAAAACCGTGTTACAAGAGGCCCTGAATCTCATAGTAGGAAAACTAGATGCTGAAGTTGCTCCAGGCCTCATGCAGAAGAGTGATCTTCTAAAAAAAAAAGCGGACGTAATAAGAAAAGTGATGCAACCGGGAACCCCACATTATGAAAGCCACCCAGTCGAATAGGAAGACTGTGATAGGCCAATGAAAAAAAAAAAAATAGTAATAATACAACACACAAATTAAATGTATTTACGTTTGCTTTATTAAACTCATGTTCATCCTAATAAGAAAATGAATGCCAGTACTTTCAGAATGCCAACAAAATGAAATAAATCTGGTACTGCATCGTTTGGCAAACTTCCCTTCCCTGGTGATCATCACATGGCTGTATAGTTGTGAAAACTGAATTAAATAGTGGTGTCACTGATTTTAATTAGTTGGCTTGTCCTTATAAGCCTAACCTCTAATCAGAAATTATTTGAGCCCTATGAAGTAACACAAAGGCAGTAAAGGTCTAGTATTCAAACAGGAAAACATTGCTGATCCAGGGAATTATTCAATTCGTAGAGGACTGAACTCTACAAAGTTCCATTCTGGAATATTTATGTTGTCATATTTGTAAAATCATCATTTACGTAACGGTAATTATTTTCTATAATAATCATAAAAGGGTGTTTATGAAATTGTATTTTCATGGTCCCTATGTTCTTCTTATGGAATTCTGATAGTTGTTTTGGAGTAACATTATTTTATTTATCTTTTAAGAACAGAAAAGAATTATACGACTTAACACATTGTAATATAAAACTAAATTGATATTAGTAAAATTAAAGTATAGCAATTGTTCTCATCAGACATTATTTTACTAATAAAGGGACGGAAATGAGATAAACAAAAATATATAAAACTGAACTTCTAGCCCCCAGGTAGCAAAAAGAATAAATACATATATGTAAACAAATACAAAAGACGTAGGGTTTCATGAAAATAAACCATTTTTTAATTTCCTTACATCTTGACAATAATTATACATTCACGAATAGATAGACTTATAGCATTTTTCTGTGTTCTTTAAAATTAGCATACTTTGCATTCTTCCTACAGAAAAAAAAAAAAAAAAACAGAGAAATTAAACATTGGTTGGGGAAGAAGGACATCCGCCTTTAGCATCCCTTAGTAGTGAAATTGGCCTTGTCCCCGTATCTTGCTAGGAAATTCTGCAAACCAATTTTCTTTTAACTTTTTCTCATTCTCGACCAATTAACTTTCAGTTGCTTTTTGATTAATAGAAGATTCTATACGAATTCGTCACCACTAACACGAAGAGGAGTGGATGAATTCTGTCCTATAGAGAACAAATGGAAATTTAGGAGACAAAGTCGGCCTGTTGGATAACATAAGGCTAGAATACATAATATAGCCTTTATTCTGTAGTTGTGTTGCATTTGTACATGACCTTTTTTTTTAAGAATACCTCCCTTGATTAGCATAGATATCAAAATACTGCAACAGTAACATTTTCCTATGCAAGCATCAGGACACTATCATTTCCTTTAATTAACCCTTCTTCGGACGCCAGGTGAAATTTTGTAACACGGAATGCTAGGCGGGGTCTGTGAGGCCCCAAATTAAATAATGGATGTTCTTGTTATTGAAATTAGCCAAAATTTTTTTAATTTTTTTCTTTACATAATGCTTTATTTGGCTTCTTTTATGAAGCTTATAACCAACAACATATCCTTATTTTCTGTTTATATTTCTTATTTATTTGCTTAAATCTAATCCTACCACATTTCTGAGTTTTTTCAGAGTTTATTTTACATTTAGGTGTTCATGCCATCTATATGTTTATTTTTTTCATCATTCTTATTTATGGCTGGTAAATAAGAATGATGTTCATAACGTAATAGTACAAACGTCTTAGCAGCTATTGTACCATAGATCTCAATTAGAGAAAGTATATAATGAATAGACACAGAAATTAGAGCTTAATTTTTATACTGATCATAAATTAATTTACATAAGAAATTCTTAAAACATTATTTTATACTACTTTAAGTAATGGCTATGCACAAAAATATGAAAGGAAATAAGTAAACCTAAAAATGTATAAAATATATAAAATTGAGAATGAGTGTTCATCACAAATAGATTTATTATAGGTTTGGCATGACTTGTATCTTTCTGTCTATCTTTCTAGGACCACAAATCCACGTCTTTCTTTTTGTTAGGAGTCCTTTAGCCTGTGACGCTGATGTCGAACTATCATCTTCACTAAACAAATGCCTTCATACACATCTTAACATAAACGAATACCACAGGAAAATGATAGTCAGAAATCGAAGCGCTTTCGTCTTTACTAAGACAATCGTTCCTTGACAATGTCTTAGTAAAGACGAAAGTGCTTGGATTTCTGACTATCATTTTCCTGTGGTATTCGCTTATTTAATGAAGTCACGTGCATCTACTGTGATTTTTTAAGCACATCTTAACATGATTTGGCATATGTCTTCCAGATGACTGTGGCAAGCATAGCATAACTGTTCTATTAACTGTTAAGAATTTCCTTTATGTGCTGTAGGATTTTTCATCATGAAACACAAAAAGCAACATCCAATATCCAATAATATAGAGCCAATGGCCATCGGTCCCGATGATATGCGCTTTCACGTGTAGTTCTTCACAAAACTGATCTAATTGATCAACACCTCCTTTTGTTGTATTGTAGTCAAGTACAACATGCGGTTTGAAAGGTTCTTCTGTCTCTATGGCCCTGTTGAAATGCATTGAACTTAACAAACAGTCGATCTTAATTCGATCTTCCTTGATTGTGTCGAGTAGACCTTAGGTACCTATGATTTTTGAAATAATGGAGGAATTAACTTTTTATTCTTCCTCAAAGTACCCAATATTGTAAGATTCTTGTTAAGAAGCTCTTTAGCTGGGCTGTAATCTGTAAAAAAGTTTCTACCAGTATTTTAAATAGTAGTTATTAAGTCACGAACAATTCTTTGTAGCTGCCCGCTTTTAACTTTAGAAGGAAAGCATTTGTTACAAGTTCATCATTTCTACCTCCACCCCAGATCGAACAGGTTCACTGGCACAGATGTGATAAATAAAATGAAGAATATAATAAATTGTAAAAAGAAATCCGTCTGACACGGATTGCCAGGTGCGGTCTCCAGTGTCCCCAGTGAAGTTTGCTGCTGTACAATGTTCAAACTAGACAATTTTTTAAATAACGAAATTTTGTGTACTGTATAGTAAACAAGAACAAAGTCAGGAAAAGAGACTATTCTAAAACAATATTTAGCAAATTTGCAACATTTAATAAGTTCTGTGGGGTCATTCTGACCCTTCATGGCGTACGAAGGGTTAAAAACCTATCACCCAGATAGGAGAGAATACAAATTCAGTGTACATTAAATGGTCTGAGCATAGAAAACTCTAGTCCATTGCAGCGTCTCTTCGCCCCAGTCTAATTTTCACTCATTCGTATTGGGTTTTTCTTTGGGGGATGCCATATCAGTGGTTTCGTCAAATTAATTTTCAATAAATCTGCAGTACAATTGCATTATCTTTGTATAACACCGTCCTTTATACCAGGGTCCATTTAGAGGGATGCAAAATTAAAACGCATTGGTCAGGTCGCCAGGAGACTACATAGCATATATATATTACACTGACTGACAGTGTACTCTTAGTAAAAAGAGGCTCATGAGAGATAAAACCACCAGTAAACTAAGCGATACAAACCATAAATATTTCTGAGTACTTATTTGTATGAAAATCCAGTCAGTTCGTTGAATTTATTCATTATCAAATTAAAATAGATGGAAATTTCCTGTCGAATACACCTATAAACCTAAATACTTTTCAATTTTCTATTCGTACTTTTACAGCTTCTTTTTTATCTCTGAATAAATGTTATCAGCATTTTCAGGTAATGTGGAAGATTTTACTTTATCAAAGGAAAATTTGACGACATCTCTCATAAATGCTCAGAATATATGTGTTATGGGGAAAGAGAACTCTTCTTAAAAGTTTTTCATTACTAGCGTTTTTCAGGAACCTTCGTGCTTCCACACGCTGGAACTTAGCTATCATCAACAATACTTCTATCGCAGGTGATAAATCAACTTTGTTTTCCCTAAATACATTGATCATTCTCTTAAATGTTTATAAAATTCTACATTATTATTTTGGTTGATTGAACCGAGTCTATCTTAAAAGGGCACTTGTGACTTATATGTTACCGGTGATTGAACCAAGTCTATGTTAACACTTTGTAACGTTTATAAGTCGACACTTGGACTTAGATTCGTTCTTAAAGTTACTGGTGCACACGTGAAGAAAGTAGAACCTAGCCACTGAACCAACTGGGGCCCCACCAAGTCCTTATGGGTGCCGGTCCCAAGCCCGGATAAATAGGGAGGGTTGGTGTCAGGAAGGGCATCCGGCTGTAAAAATCTGTGCCAAAACCAAAAATGGAATGAGCCACAAAATATGGAAAGAGGTAATGCTAGGGCGTACTCCGTAAACGACGCACAGAGACATCGCCCTAACTCTGTGGTAAGGCAGAGGGCTACTGCATCAGGATGCGGGTGCAGCTAAAGAAGCGAGCTCACATTGGGTTCAGAGTATGTCAGCTAAATGTTGGGTCCATGACTGGGAGAGGTAGAGAATTGGCTGACTTGATGAGAGAAAAGAAAGTAGATGTTGTGTGTGTGCAAGAACGCGGTGGAAAGGAAATAAAGCTAAAGAGTTGGGAGATGGATATAAGCTATATTATAGTGGAGCAAAATAAACAAGGTAGAAATGGGAGTTGGCATAGTACTGTCTAGTGAAACTAAAAAAGAACTCGGTAATAGAAGTGCATAGAAAGAATGACCGTATCATCAGATTGAAGATATGTTATGGAGGAGAGATTCTGAATATTATAAGCGCATATGCACCACAAGTTGGTTGCACAGAAGAAGAGAAGGGAAATTTCTGGAGAGACATGGATGGAATAATGCAAGAACTGGAAGAGCATGAGAGGGTGATAGTTTGGGGCAGATTTGAATGGCCATGTCGGAAGTGAAAATGAGGCGATTGGGCGGGGTGCATGGGGGCCATGGAATTGGGGAGAGAAACCCAGAAGGAGAGAGTGTAGTGGACTTTGCTGTGTCATTTGACATGGCAATAGTAAACACATTTTTTGAGAAGAAAAGGGAACACCTAATAACATATAGGAGTGGGGGAGATTCTCCCAGATAGACTATTTCTTGTATAAAAGGATAAATCTGGTGGAGGTCAGAACTGCAAAAGTTATTCCAGGCGACCATGTAGCCCCCACACAGGCTGCTATGTATGGACTTGAAGTTGAAAAGGGAAAGAAAAAACCAAGCTAAAGGGATAATAAAATTAAATGGTACGAATTACAGAAGGAAGGGGATAAGAAGATAGAGTTTAAGAGGAGGGTTTTTGGAGGATATTGATATAGGGATTGAAGATGTTCAAGAATGGTGAGCACGAAATGCAGCAGTAATAAGAAGGCATGGAAAGGAGCTGCTAGGAGAGACATCTGGTATCATATGGGAAGAAAGGATAGTTGGTGGTGGGATGAAGACATTGAGAAAGTAGTAAAAGATAAGAAGGAGGCAAAGAAAAGATGGGAAGTCACAGTCAGTGGAAGACAGAAATAGGTACAGAGAAAAACAAGGTGGTGAAAGGTAGTAGCCCAGCTAAAGCAAAGTCGTATGATGATGTGTATAATGAGCTGGGGACAAAGGAAGGATTAAAGAAGATGATGAAGCTATCAAAGGCTAGAAATAAGAGCACCAAAGATATAACACACATCAAACAAATAAAGAATCAAGAGGGTGTAGTGCTTAAAAGGAAAGGAGGAACATTGTGAAGAGATGGAAAGAATATTTCGAACAGTTGTTAAATGAAGAAAATAATAGACAATAATAGAGGATGGGCAAGTGAACATTGGCATGGTAATGAGGTTTTCTAGGCAAGAGTACTAAATGCACTGAAGAAGATGAAGAATGGGAAGGCAACCGGACCAGACATGATCCCGGTGGAGGCATGGAAAAGCATTAGGAGATGAAGGAGTGGATATACTGTACGATCTTATGATAAAGATCCTTGAACAGGAAAAAGATACCAAATGAGTGGCGTGGGAGTATATTGATCACAATTTTTAAAGGGAAAGGCGATGTCCAAGAGTGTGGTAATTATAGGGGCATTAAATTGATGTCCCACACTTTGAAGATACTGGAAAGGATGATAGATGCTAGACTGAGAGAAGAAGTACAAATAGGTAAAGAGCAGATGGGTTTATTTATAAGGGAAGGGGAACAACAGATGGTAATATTTTGTCTGAGGCAAATAATGGAGAAATTCGGGGAAAGACAAAGGGACCTACATATGGTATTCATTGACCTTGAAAAGGCTTATGACAGAGTCCCGAGACAAGAGGTATGGAGGAGCCTGAGGGAGAAGATGGTGCCAGAGAAGTATGTGCGATTGATACAAGAGATGTACCGGAATGTATTTACCAGAGTGAGGAGCAGTGTTGGGGAGACAGAAGGTTTTGAGGTTAGAGTAGGATTACACCAGGGTCGGCTCTGAGCCCATTTATCTTTAACATAGTGATGGATGTTTTAATAGAGGAAGTAAGGGAGACAGTACCATGGAACATATTGTATGCGGATGATATTGTTCTGTGTGCAGAGAGCAGGGAAGATCTGGAAGTGAAATTGGAAAGATGGAGACAAGTACTGGAGGACAGAGGAATGAGAATAAGTAGATCCAAGACAGAATATATGTGTAACCACCACTGAGGGGGATGATAGAGAAAGTATTCAGCTTGGTGGAGAGCAAATAAGGAGAGTTGATAAGTTTAAGTATTTGGGATCTTTTGTTAACGCTGGAGGAAGTATGGAAGAAGAAGTAAAACATCGGTACAGGCAGGCTGGAACAACTGGAGAGCGGCCTCGGGAGTTCTTTGTGACAAAAGAGTGCCGCTTAGGTTAAAAGGAAAATTTCACAAGAACGGTGGTAAGAACAGCAATGCTGTATGGTACGGAAACAGCAAGCATGAGAAAAGCAGAGCAGAAGAAGATGGATGTGGGCAGAAATGAGAATGCTTAGGTGGATGTCTGGGGTAACAAGAGTGGATAGGATCAGAAATGACTACATAAGGGGGTCAACTAAGGTGGTGGAAGTATCAAAGAAAGTGCAGGAGGGGAGGCTGAGATGGTATGGACACCTGTTGAGGAAGAGATGAGGACCACGCTGGGAGACATACTATGGGAGTGGAGGTGCAAGGAAGAAGAAAGAGAGAGACCAAGAAAGAGATGGAAGGACTGTGTGAGAGGAGATTTACATGAGAAGGGAATTGATGAGGCAGAAGCGCAAGATAGAAATAGATGGAAACGGCTCATCCGAAACGGCGCACCCATATAAAAATGGGAAAAAGCTGGGAAAGAAGAAGAAGAAGCACATAAACGTGAAGAAGTTACAAGTCCACAAATCACTATGTAGGCCCGCAGTCACACCGCCACACTCTCTTGTCTTCTGCCTCGCTTTTCTTTGTGCGACCGGTATATATGGCCTCTTCATTAGGTTTCTCATTTTTCGTCTGAGAGAGTTTACCTTTTCGTTTTTATTCACGCTCTAGTTTCAATGCGTTTTCGTTCAAACGGCTGTTTTTGGGCACTCGTAACATCGAAAGAGGTCAATGTGTGAGGTCGAGATTCGCATTAGCCGTATACCAGTCACTACGTACTTAATATTAACCTCTGACTCCAATAGATTAGTTTCGACCAACTTTTAACCTTTGCACTTTGCTCTGGGTTCAATATGCTACGTAGCACAAAACGGTAATTGATCTCACATGTTGTTGACTTCGCTAACGTTTCTCGAGTCTTTGTATCATTATCACTGATTCTTCTGTATGACCTTGTTCGTATATTCAGATATTTAGCCTATCCGATTATCGATCGCTTCTATTATAGATGGACAATAAAAAAAATGGTGAGATAACCACCACAGAAGAAACACCGATGAAATTTAAAAGCAATTCGAATATAATATGAAATTATGTAAAGGAGATGACGTATGTTTTTGATGACACTTTTTTTTAGGTACCTTCTTGTAAAAATAACTGTGGAGAGAGAGAGAGAGAGAGAGAGAGAGAGAGATGAGGAGAGAGAGAGAGAGAGAGAGAGAGATTTATGCTTGTTATATCTGCACAAACTTTGCACAGTATAAAACAAAGGAACGTAAGAGGAAAGCTCTCCTCTTGATAAACACCTTTTATCTTCGCCTTCTTTCCAGGGAGAGAAGAACTGCAGGTGTTGTTGCACTGACCTAGATTTATTTTCGTACTCGGCCTCCTTTACTGTGAGTGAACACCTATGATGAAAGGATATCTTACGGAATGTGAACATGATAATGTCTATCAAGGATTTCCCTGTTCTAATGTAAATATATTTCCGTCTTGGTTTAAAAAAAAATGAAGAATTCTTTCTATCCTAAGATTATATATATATATATATATATAGATATATATATATATATATATATATATATATATATATATACATATATATATATATATATATATATATATATATATATATATATATATATATATATTATTATATATATATACATATATGTATATATATATATATATATATATATATATATATATATATATATATATATATATATATATATATATATATATATATATCTATATATATATACATATATATATATATAAATGATAGGGCCTTGTATATTATCTTCATTATTATTGTATTGTAGTATCGTAAAATATGTAATTAAATTGTATGCAAAATATGTTGAGATTGTGTAATATGATTAAAAATGGAAAAAGAGAATAAATCGTCATTACCTTTGAAAAGAATCCCTGTGCGTTAATTTTTTTTTATCACATTAACCACTGAACGTGTATGATACTTTTTTTTTTTCCCCAGACTGCATGTCGATAGCAACATGTATCGTCATAAAGCTTCGACAATTTTCCGTGAAAAAACGTTTTGCATAGGATGCCTCCATGACGTCATATTAAAAAAGCGATGTCACTTTTCTTTCGAGACTATCATATTTGCTTCAAGTTTAATAGAGATTCTTTATTGTTTTGAAACTGTTTACTGCTAATGATTGTTAATTATTATAATCTCACTCCCTGCCCTCTCTCTCTCTCTCCTCTCTCTCTCTCGTCGTTAAAGAGAATTTATTAAAATTATCGCAAAGACCTCGTTCACACAATGTTTTGATGTTACCTATCCATTTTGAGATCTTGTTGTTCGGAAGTTCCATATGAATGGGGGGGGATTGCTTGTCATTCTGAGACGAACAAGCGTGTTGTATAGAGTTGCTAATGCACGCTCTCTCTCTCTCTCTCTCTCTCTCTCTCTCTCTCTCTCTCTCTCATGATCAGAATTTAATTTTTATAGTAATGTAAAGAATTGCATTTGGTGGCTGTGTTTATTATTTTTTTTTTGTAATATAATTGGTGTTATATGTGGAATCTGAGCAGACTATGTTGGAGAAGTTTGTATCTCGTAACGGTGCCTATAAAGTGTTTTGTTTTTCAGCTGAAGATATATTGAAAAGTATCTTTTGATAACAATTCTGCAGCAAGGTAAAATAAAGTTATTACAGTTTTAAGTGCACTTAAATACTTACAATACCTGGAATTTTTTAAGAGAATTTATTTATTTTTTTATCATTTCAAATTCGTGTGTTTGCGTTGCTGTTTTGTTTTTAAGTATGTTTTTTTATATTCTGTATCATTTCTTAGTGTTTTTTCACAATTTGGTGGTGAATTATAACCAGTTATACATTGGGTCTTTTCATATTTTTGCATTCACAATTTTTTTTTAATTAACTTGGGTGTTTCGTAATGATTTTTCTTTTGCAGATTTGCTGTAATTTAACTATTGTGAATTAATTTCCATTTACTTCAATTTTCCTTTCCAAATCTAATTATTTCTTAACAGTTTGAATTTACTTTAGCAATTTAGTTTTGTATTTAATTATTTCATAACAAAATATTTTTTATTATTTTTGTTGAGTAATTAATTCAAGAATTTAACTATATATATTCAAGCATGTAAATTTCCTCATTGTAAAATTCCATTTATAAATTTTTTATTAAAATAAAAGTATTTAAAAAAAGTCATTTATTGACCAACTAATATGGGATTTTATATATAATATATATCTAATCTATATAGATATTTATCTATATATATAGATATATATATATATATATATATATATTATATATATATATGTATAGTCATTTATTGACCAAAATGATGGGATTTTATATATATATATATACTATATATATTATATATATATATATATATATATATATATATATATATATATATATAATATATCTATGTATATATTATATATATATATATATATATATATATATATATATATAATATATATATATATATTATATATATATATATATATATATATATATATATATATATATATCTATATATATATATATATATATATATATATAGATATATATATATATATATATGATATATATATATATTTTATATATACAAAACTATAGAAGTTCAGTATCAAGCACTTTCGTGTCTATTGTTAATTCACGCAATGTTTGGGCACAAATGAGGCACAGTTTGAAAAGGAGGTACAAAGTAAACAAAAGAAGATGAATACCAGTTGGTTGATTGACAAGGGTAATAAACCAAAAGATGATCCAGGATAATCCGGGATCACGCGGCCACAAACGAAAACCATCGACCCAACCTCAAGAGATATGGAAGCCTAGCCATACAAAATCCATAAACAAGTATAAAACTGAATATCAGATGTTTAATTGTCAAAGATAATAAACGAAAAGATAATCAATGATGATTTTGGGAACACGTGGTCACAAACTAAAACTAAGCTTAACTATAGGTGATACGGAATCTTGCCCATTCAAATTTTAAATTTTAAAAACATATCTAGAACTAAATACTAATGTTAATTAAAAAAATTTTCCTGGCTCTTTTATATATTAATTTACAAAGGTCCTTGGGTATTTAATTTTAATGCAATATTAAAATTTTAATCTCAGCATCAATTAAATACAGGCTACAAACGCGCAAAGCCTTTGTGAACAGCCCCCCCCCCCCCCCCCACCCCACCCGGCAAAAAATAAAACACGCACACACACATACAAACAACTTCCTAAAGAGGGTTCTGGCTGCGTATGTAAAATTTCTTGTAAAAAATGTGATAAAATATATTACGCATAACCTGGAAAGCACTTTCACAACGAAACAGATAACACCAATATTCAGTGAGAAGTGGTCAAATATTGAATGCATTATTCGTTCATAGGAGAGATTGGGATCATCCTGGAGTGAACCCAGAACTTTAGTCCCGTGTCACGGCACAGTTAAAAGAATATAATTGAATCTTGTTTTATCAAGTCATATAATGGAATTATTCTAAATTTAATTCTTGTTTTGTTTCAACTTCGTGCCTTCATAATTAAAAAAAGTTGTAAATAAAAACATTATATTCTGTTTTAAACTATTTCTGGATTTTGAATGGTCAACATTCCTAATCTCTTATGGTTATGTTTAGTTTTAGTTTGACACCGCGTGATCCCGGATCAGCATGGAATAATCTTTTCGTTTATTACCTTTCGTATTCTTGTTCTTTTCTGTTCACACTGTAACCTTCTTTTCAAACGGTGTCTCATTTGTACACTGACGATGAGTGAATAATCAACACACGCGAAAGTGCTTGGTACTGAACTTGTGCAATGTCATTCGCATGTGGTATTCGCTTATATAATGAAGTAACGCGCATCTACTGTAATTTTGTAATTATATATTATATATATATATATATATATATATATATATATATATATATATATATATATATATATATATATAAATCTTGTAACATATCATGTAACTACAAAGTCAATAAAAGAGCCTTCGTCATGAAGGCTGTGTATTGCATCAAACTATTCAGGGATTACTAATGCTTCCATGTTATATTGGTGTTCTCTGCAGATGGAATCACTGTTGCATTACTGTATTTTAAGAAAATACAGTAAATGCATATATATATATATATATATATATATATATATATATATATATATATATATATATATATATATATATATATATATATGTATATTTTATATATATATATATATAATATATATATATATATATATATATATATATATATATATATATATATATATATATATATATATATATATATATATATTTATATTTATATATATATATATATTATATATATATATATATATATATATATATATATATATATATATATATATATATATATATATATATATATATATATATATATATATATATATAATTTTCCTTTCCGAGAGAACCAAATATAACATGAAAGCATTTAGTAATCCCTGAATTGTTTGATGCAAAATCAGTACATGGTCTTCACCATAAAGGCTCTTTTATTGTTGTGCTAAGCGAGCTTTAAGTAATGTTTAGTTTGAGGTTGCTCATTCATGCCTTTGTAGTTACATGATATGTTCTAGATTTTCAGAAAAATAACAGTTTCATGAAAAAAAAATAACAGGTACTATTGGGCTTCTTTTAGTTTTTTTTATTATTCAATTGTTAACGTATATCAATTTCATTTGTCTAAAGTTCATGTAATAGTCTAAGCAATTGGCTTTCTCTCCAAAAACTCAAAACTGATAGTTGCTGTAAGGTTTGACTGCCATTACCTACTGATGTCTAAAAGAAAGAAAATCATCTGAACGTGCTGAATTTCAGAAAAATATTTAAAAGTCCCTTTTTGTAAACGAAGCGATAGGTCCTAAAACCTTTGTAAGAATACGAAGAAGCACTTGAATTAGTAGTTAGTGGATAACTTATTTTTATTTTGGTCATGAGGAATGCAGGCCAAATTCTTTAATTAAGTGACTGAAGATGTTTATGCATTAAATTGGCATATTAAATTTGTAGATAAAATAAAGTAGTAACTTTTGTAAAATCCACATTAATTATAGAACTTTAGGTTAGGATGGCCAGTGACCTCATTCATAGTGTTAAACCCGTTTATGGATTAACCAGCTAAGCCTTTAATTATATATACATTTTACTAAAAATGATTTATTAATTATAGCTTCAGCTCCGGACCAAAATTTGAATTCATATTATAAATCATAAAGACAAAAAATATAATTCCCTGTAAACGGTGAAGTTATCAATCGAAAAAGCTACAAAACATTATTTTATACAAAATATTATGAGAATTAAAACTTTTGGCTAAATGGGATGAGATGGATACAAACGAGAATACTTTTATGGTATATTTTATAAGTTTATGAAATAAACCAAGTGGAGGTATACATATAAATACAATAATGCGTGTATGTGAGTGTTTCTTGAAACGGAGTAAAAATATCAGAACCGTGATGCATACTTAACTGTACTGAAAAATAAACACACACACACACACTCACACGCACACACACACACACACACACAACACACACACACACACACACACACACACATATATATATATATATTATATATATATATATATATATATATATATATATATATATATATATATGTGAAGATTTTAAGAACTTAGGAATAAATTTCTTGAAAATTCATATTGCTTTCATATAGAACTTAGAATTATAAGCTATTTTTCTTGTTTTTTATTAAAAATAAATATTATAAATGTACCTCTCATAAATATATATCATAGGTGCTCCTTTTCATTAGTCATAAAAGACTAACAATATGGTATTGTATGATCTATTATTGTATTCACATTATGTGATATTTCTGCTTCATGAAGATAATAAGGTTTCGTAAATACGGAGATATAAACAATAAGATGTTATATTTTTCGAGCTGAAACCATATGCTGTTATTCTCAGAAACCATAGAAAAGGGAGACCTTTTCGCTTTTCAGCCACATTTAGAAGGTTCATACGAGGGTAGCAAACTTAGCCAGTCAAACAATGACAGAAATATGTCCAAATCTAGGTTTTGTGACAGTTCACAGTGGTGTTTTTATCCTTATGTCACGTGTTACACAGAAAAAATTATAAAAAAGGGGTATGCATCACGTTTTGTGTGCTATGATGGTCGGTGGCTCATTTTCATTCCTGATCTAATACGTCATGAATCAACAGTTCTACAATAATCTTTATGTAGTAGTTATAAAGAACTGAGCAAATAAATGCTAGGTCATTTTCTTGTTGCAATTAGTAAGTATTTTTATCATTTGCAATATCTAAAAACAGTTAGGTAAAATTTATTTACGTTCTCAATAATGAAATGATTTTGTATCTTTAAACAAAATGCCCAGAAATTAATTTAAAAACGTCATCATAACAGGCATACCATTTATAACTAGCAACAGGTGTGAATAAACCTTAAACAGGTCTGAAAAATAGCACGGAAATAAAATCAGGTAAACAATCATAATTAATTCAATGTTTCTTTTTTTATGAGGGTGGAAAACGTCATTTTTATTTTGATCTTTAAATGGATACAAACTTGACAAAAATATACAATGACATATTATCTAATTGCTTTGTCATTCAGTAACATGGCTAATAATGGTGGACTTATAATGAAGATAAGGAAATTTATTGATTTTCCTTGCTCAGGAATTCATATTATAACTCTTTAAGCGGGAATAATATACAATACTATAAAGCCATAAAGTAACTATCACAAACATTTATTCGTTGAAGCAACGCGATATTGGCTTACATAAGGTAACAAAATCACATTGAATGGTTTCTGGAAGAAATTATTACCCTTTCTCATCTTTACTATCGACTCATGAGTTTCACGTTTATAAGGTATACAATTATGGGGCCTAGGTTAAAGCATCATCATAAAACAATGACGCTTATTTTTATTTCCTAGTAATCGTAATATGCTAAAGTTTCTGTATTATATACTACAAATCTTTTTTATGGGATGTCCATTTAACATTCCATCTGCTATTATTATTATTATTATTATTATTATTATATTATTATTATTATTATCTTTTTTTTTTTTTTTTTTTTTTTTTTTTTTTTTTTTTTTTTGCTCTATCACAGTCCTCCAATTCGACTGGGTGGTATTTATAGTGTGGGGTTCCGGGTTGCATCCTGCCTCCCTAGGAGTCCATCACTTTTCTTACTACGTGCGTGCGCCGTTTCTAGGATCACACTCTTCTGCTTGAGTCCTGGAGCTACTTCAGCCTATAGTTTTTCTAGATTCCTTTTCAAGGATCTTGGGATCGTGCCTAGTGCTCCTATGATTATGGGTACAATTTCCACTGGCATATCCCATATCCTTCTTATTTCTATTTTCAGATCTTGATACTTATCCATTTTTTCCCTCTCTTTCTCTTCAACTCTGGTGTCCCATGGTATTGCGACATCAATAAGTGATTACTTTCTTCTTGACTTTGTCACTCAGCGTCACGTCTGGTCTATTTGCATGTATCACCCTATCTGTTTCTGATACCATAGTCCCAGAGGATCTTTGCCTGATCGTTTTCTATCACTCCCTCAGGTTGGTGCTCATACCACTTATTACTGCAAGGTAGCTGATGTTTCTTGCACAGGCTCCAGTGGAGGGCTTTTGCCACTGATGAATCATGCCTCTTTTTGTACTAGTTTCTGTGCAAGTGCCGGACATTCGCTTGCTATGTGGTTTTTGGTTTATTTTTCGTATTGCACTTCCTACATATGGGAGAGATGTTATTTCCGTCTATCGTTCTTTGAACATATCTGGTTCTTAGGGCCTGATCTTGTGCCACTGTTATCA
>NC_061095.1:36697419-36722419 GCF_015104395.2 Macrobrachium nipponense | reverse complement strand
AACATTTTGTCTCCCACTGCACTTTTTAATTTCTGGTCTAGTGGTTAAATCAAGCCGAATGGTATATCCAGTGAGGCATGTTTCATAACATGAGCTGCACCAATATAAACATTTAATTATTTTTTCTTTAGCAGAATACCAATCATCATTTATTGGCTGCTGAAGAGCAAGAGCCTCTGTCAACACAAAGCTGGCTTAACCTAACTACTACTACTACTACTACTACTACTACTACTACTACTACTACTACTACTATACTACTACTTCTGTTTCTCATAATAGGAAATTAATGTTTAACCTAATAAGCATTCACAACCCTACATGCATAAAATAAGGCAATTTAATTGTGTTTTCAGCTGAGAAGTTAGGATATTTTAATGCAATTCTTACTAAATTTATCTGTCATTAATAACTGTTTAGAGAAATGTAAATGTAGTATCACATACATCGATATATTCTGCCTTGTCAGCTGAAAACGGTCTTCAATTACCTTATTATTTCATGCATGTAGTGTTGTAAGATAATTATTAGGAAAACAATTATTCTCCTAAGATGAGGAACAGAATTTCTCCTTTCATGAACAGAAAGAAATAATTTATCATTGCCATTTCCCAATATTCACTGTCTGATCTCCACATTCTATATTCGTTACTTATGGTTTATTGAGTGAGATGTATTAGCAAAAAGAAATCAGATAGTAATGCCGTTTTATGTTTTATAGATAGCCATAAAATTTATACCGAATGTGCTAATTCCCTTTAAAGAGGGCGATAAAAATTTAAAGAAAATGATAGTGCCTTGAAAATGTAATTGATACAGATTATTTTGAGATCTGTGTTAGTTAATAAAAAAAATTCACTCACAGACTAATTATATTCTAACACGCTATGGTCTACTATAATGATTTCGTCGTTTAAATTTCCACTGGTTCCCAAAAGGACATATTTTATCCACCCCTGTTTATGATAGAATTGACGAAAAAAGCAACTAAAAGCTTATTGGTCATGAATAAGGGAAGCTATGCTCTCATAATTGTCTACAGATACATGTAACTGAATAAAAGAATACTTGTAAATCATGAAAATCGCCATGTCTCCTGAAAGTATGTATGTGATGTTTTCGTCATGCCTGTTATATATTTACTGATATCATCCAAGTCGTGCATAATACTTGTACTTCACATGCACTCTGATATCTACATACACGAGGAGGAGTCATAGTAGTCTGAACATGGGAAAATATTTTCTTTTTCCACTAGCTTAGTTATTCTTTGTTTTAATGGATGCGATTCACTGTATTTGTTGGAGGTTTTTGATCATACCATCTTTTATGCTAAAGTTAGAAGCAGACAAATTTGAAAAGAAAATACAGGAATAGTATCAGCCGAGTAGTACTGTACAAAGTGATGAGATTTCTGATGAAAAGCAAGACATGGGAATTGGCGAGTTTGGGTCATTTTCTGAGAGAAATGTGATCAACTTTGGTGAGAAGTGTCATGACATTATTGATATTTCTCTTGATTAATTGAAACACATTGAAGATCCTTCTGCACTTCTACTGCCTTCTTCAAGAACTACTACCAAATATCCTTTTTCTCGAGAGGAGTTCTGTGGACAGTAAAAATGCTGGTAGAGTACCATCACCAATACCAACTTTCTTTCCGAGTAGTGATAGAGTCTTGGAGAGTACCTTCTCTGATATTTAAGAAAGCATTTAGTTTGAGGAATTTCGCTTCCTATGGTCATAAGCGGAAATATAATAAAATCAAACTTACACACCCGGGATTATAATTATAAGTTAATCAATGATAAGTTTTTCAAGGCTAGACCAATGGTAGATCACTTGAGAAAGAAGATTCAACAGCTTCCAATATAACAATGAAGTTGAAAAATGTGGGGCTGCAGGATCTTTGTTTTTACAGACAGTAGGGGTATTATTCATGACCGCATTCAGTCTGATAAAGAAAGCGGTCTATACCACTTAAAATATCGTTCTACATTTGACTGGAACCATACGAAGTGATTATAATCACCTCTTATTTTCTGATTTTGATTTACCTCTATTCAACGTCAAAAACACCTGGCTGAAAGAAAATTCTGCCGTGGGACAGTTAGGTCATGTCGACGTCCTAGACCAGGTTTTCTCAACCTTTTTCACATTAAGTTTCCCTGAGTTATAAAACCATCTACCCGAACCCCCGGTAAGCTGACACCAAACATATAAGTAATATATTGACAAACTCAAGATACAATGGTACTGGAAAGGATATTAACAAATTATATTAAAATGACTCTTTTAAGCAGAAGCATGAATATTACAAGCATTTTACAAGGATACTTCACATACTGGAGTGAAACAGTATTTACTCCACATTAAGCCGTGACCGATGTTTTGTTTTTAACAGCGTTGAAAAATCTTGCTCACACAGCAAAATACTAGGTCCTAGTAATTACCTGCATATTTTAAGATATTTTTCGTCAGCGATCCAAGTACCCCAGTAAACCTTCCTGTGAACCCCTGGGTGTTCGCGAACCCCAGGTTGAGAACCCCTGTCCTAGACTAAAGTTAGCATGAAGATAATGACTGAAGATGAAAGGTGGAGGCACTTTTGAGAATAAAGGGATTCATTAGGAGATGGTAGTCAGCCGACAGGGTTGCTAAATGTTTGATAATAAAAGTATGACAAGGCTGAAAGTCAAATAGTTCATAATGCACGTCATTTTGACAAAAGTAAGAAGAAAGTTGTCGAGATTCCGCAGATAAGAAAGTAAAATTGTACAATAAATACATTGGGTGTTCATCTTGCTGATTGTCTTTTTGTTATTGGACAGAATCCCGCCTCTCTCTCTCTCGCTCTTCATCTCTCTCTCGTCTCTCTCTCTCTCGTCTCTCTCCTCCTCTCTCTCTCTCTCTCTCTCTCTCTCTCTCTCTATATATATATATATATATATATA
Source organism: Macrobrachium nipponense (assembly GCF_015104395.2). Taxonomy (NCBI): domain Eukaryota; kingdom Metazoa; phylum Arthropoda; class Malacostraca; order Decapoda; family Palaemonidae; genus Macrobrachium; species Macrobrachium nipponense. The sequence continues at coordinate 36,719,465 of NC_061095.1, read as the reverse complement.
TATATATATTATATATATATATATATATATATATATATATATATATATATATATATAGAAGAGAGAGAGAGAGAGAGAGAGAGGCGGGATTCTGTCCAATAACAAAAAGACAATCAGCAAGATGAACACCCAATGTATTTTTTGTACAATTTTACTTTCTTATATATATATATATATATATATATATATATATATCTATATATATTACACACACACACATATATATATATATATATATATATATATATATATATATATATATATATTATATTATATATGCGTGTGTGTGTATTTGCATTATGAATTTGGACGACTTCTTTCCTGAACACATTATACTTTTCATTTTAATCTAGCTGGTCTGCTGGTATAGTGGTTAGTGTCGTGGAATGCCACTCAAATAGTGTGGGTTTGCATCTCCTCCAGGACGATGAAAAATCACTGGCTCTGTATTATCACCTGCAGTGTGGCGTCTGCAGCAGGATATTGGAACTAGTATTCTTTGGTAATTTGAATTTCAAGTCAATGTCCCTTGTTTAATTGTTCCATGTGAATAATAATAGTGATAATGTGTGGTGCCATGGCAGAGTGGTTTAGGTCATCAATGGACTGGTTAAGTAACTTTAGGGCTGGTGAGTCGTTGGATGGATGACCACTCTCCTCGGCGTTGATTCCTCGGGAAAGGATCGTTACTTCAATTTCCTCAGTCTACTTAGCTGTAAATGGGTACCTATCCCCGATGGGGTAGGGTCCAGCTATGAGTTGAATAGCAAAAGTCAGCAATGGTGGAAAGAAATGAAGGAATAAACAACAACATAAATGGAATCTTTGACAATAGAGGAGATTCGTCCATTACCCAGGTATACAGCCCAATTGAAGGTCAGGTACTTGGAGGTTGTCATCCAGCAACTGACCACCACAACGGCAATAACCAGCACAAAACGACTGGGGCTACAGAAGTAAACCAGAAAAAAAAATGTCAAAGGAAGAAAATAAGGACATATGGAGATTCTACATCAGAAGCAACCTGACAGGAAGAGGATAAAGAAGAAGAAATGACTAATATCTGGCATGATAGAAATAACAACCCCAAATAGAACAGGGCTGTCAAACAAGTAAGGAACATAAACAAAAATAACTGGCTCTCCACAACAGAAAGATAGGAACTGGAAAGAGAAATAACACCGAGCAATGAAAGACAAGAAGACGAACTAAGAGTTGATACCACAGAGGATGATAGCGACGATGAGCTACCAAACAACGCACAGGAAGAAACAACAAAGAAGTAACAGAGTTGACGGAATGGGTGGAAAAGATCAGAGAAATGGATGAAGCCAGATAGAGAAAGAACAAAGGTCCCCTCCATGAAAGCCTACAACACAAAGAAATTTATGGAGAAAACAAGTAAAATTAATGAAATAATGAGACTGATACCACCTGTATCACAGAAACAAATGGCCTGGCATATGCAGGAGCAATACTAGTAACAGAACTCATGGGGATACAAACACTAACACCACCATCACAACCAATCCAACAGAAACCTAAACAGCAACTCTCTTGGAAAAGGCGTCTGGAAAAACAAATCATGGTGCTGAAATCTGACTTGAGTAAACTGAAGGAGATATCAGAAAGAGGCTAAGAAGCAAGAAAACAAGGGAGGAGCTGAACGAGAAATACAAAGTACAGGAGAAGGGACTAAACAACACTATAAAAGATATAAAATAGAGGCTTAAAGTCAAAGTACGTAACATCCAACGGTACATGAGCAAGAATAAAGGATAGCAACAGAGCAAACTATTCAGAACTAATTAGAAAAGACTATACAGCCAACCAAGAGGGTAAGACAACCACCAGGAAATTCATGAAGCCGAACCAAATAAGAGATTCTAGGATTAAAGCCATGAACACATGGGCAATACCAGTAATGAGATACTGTGTAAGAGTAGTGGAGTTGACTAGGAAACATATGATAACACACAAAGCAGTACACCGAAGAGCAAATACCGACAGACTATACATACCATGAAAGGAAGGAGGGAGAGGACTACTAAGCGTAGAGGACTGCATCAACATCAAGAGCAGAGCACTGGGGCAAATTCTGAAAACCAGTGAAAACGAGTGGCTCAGGAGTTCATCAAAAGAAGGACTGATGACAGTTGAAAAAGACCCTAAAACATACAGAGACAGGAGAATGAAAAATAGAAAGGAGGAATGGCACAAAAAAAAAACAGTGTAAGGACAGCACATGAGACAGACTAAAGAACAGGCCAGAGATGAAACATGACAATGGCTACAGAGGGAACAATTCATGAAGGAAACAGAAGGAATGCTAACAGTGGTACAAGATCAGCCACTAATAACCAGATATGTTCAAAGAACGATAGATGGACATAACATCTCAGACATATGCAGAAAGTGCAATATGAAAAATGACACTATAAAACGCATAGCAAGCGAATATCCGGCGCTTGCACATCGCAAGTGCAAAAAGACGCATAGTTCAGTATCCAAAGCCCTCCAATGAAGCCTGTGCAAGAAATACCAGCTACGTTGCCGTAATAAGTGGTACGAGCACCAGCCTGATTAGGCAAAGATCCTCTGGGATTATGGAAGCAGAACAGATAAGTTGATACGGGCAATAGACTAGACATGACGTTGATGGACAAAATCAAGGACGTATCATTCGTTGATGTTGCATTACCATGGGACACTAGAGTAGATGAGAAAGAAAGAGAAAAGACTGATAAGTATAAAGACCTGAAAATAGAACTAAGAAGGATATGGGATATGACAATGGAAATTGTACCCATAATCATAGGGATACTATGTAAGATCCTAAGATCCTTGAAAATGAACCTAGGAAAGCTAGATGCTGAAGTTGCTCCATGCCTCATGCAGAAGATTGTTCTTCTAAAAAAAAACGGACCTAATAAGAAAAGTGATGCAACCTAGAACCTCACACTATAAAAACCACCCAGTCGAATAGGAAGACTGTGTTAGGCCAATAAAAAAAAATAAATAGTAATAATACAACACACAAATTAAATGTATTTACGTTTGCTTTATTAAATTCATGTTCATCCTAATAAGAAAATGAATGCTAGTACTTTCAGAATAGCAAAAAATGAAATAAATCTGGTACTGCATCGATTGGCAAACTTCCCTTCCCTGGTGATCATCACATGACTGTATAGTTGTGAAAACTGAATTAGATAGTGATGTTAAGGATTTTAATTAGTTGGCTTGTCCTTATAAGCCTAAACTCTTAGCCGGAATTATTTTAGCACTATGAAGTAAAATAAAGGCAGTGAAGGTCTAGTATTCAAGCAGGAAAACATTGCTGATTCAGGGAATTATTCAAATCTTAGAGGACTGAACTCTACAAATTTCCATTCTGGAATATTTATGTTGCCTTCTCTGTAAAATCACCATTTACCCAACAGTAATTATTTTATATATGATCATAAAGGGTGCTTATGAAATTGTATTTTCAAGGTCCCTATATTGCTCTTAAGGCTTTCTGATAGTTGTTTTGGAGTAACATTATCTTATTTATCTTTTAAGAACAGAAAGAATTATACGACTTAACACATTGTAATATAAAACTTAATTGATATTAGTAAAATTAAAGTATAGCAATTGTTCTCTCTCAGACATTATTTTACTAATAAAGGGACGGAAAGGAGATAAACAAAAATATATAAAACTGAACTTCTAGCCCCCAGGTAGCAAAATAAATAAATACATATATGTAAACAAATAAAAAACACGTAGGGTTTCATGAAAATAAACCACTTTTAATTTCCTTACATCTTGACAATAATTATACATTCACGAATAGATAGACTTATAGCATTTTCTGTGTTCTTTAAAATTAGCATACTTTGCATTCTTCCTACCAAAAAATTAATAAAAAATAAAAATAAATAAAACATTGGTTGGGGAAGAAAGGACATCCTCCTAGCATCCCTTAGTAGTGAAATTAGGCCTTGTCCCCCCGTATCTTGCTAGGAAATTCTGCAAACCAATTTTCTTTTAGTTTTTCTCATTCTCGACCAATCAACTTTCAGTTGCTTTTTGATTAATAGAAGATTCTATACGAATTCGTCAACACTAACATAAAGAGGAGTAGAATTAATTTTGTCCTATAGAGAATTAATGGAAATTTAGGAGACAAAGTCGGCCTGTTGGATAACATAAGGCTAGAATACATATAGCCTTTATTCTGTAGTTGTGTTGCATTTGTACATGACCTTTTTTTTAAGAATACCTCCCTTGATTAGCATAGATATCAAAATACTGCAACAGTAACATTTTCCTATGCAAGCATCAGGACACTATCATTTCCTTTAATTAACCCTTCTTCGGACGCCAGGTGAAATTTTGTAACACGGAATGTCAGGCGGGGTCTGTGAGACCCCAAATTAAATAATGGATGTTCTTTATGTTAAATAATGGATGTTCTTTATGTTATTGAAATTGCAACAATTTTATTCTTTACATATGCTTTATTGGCTTCTTTTATGAAGCTAACCAACAATATATCCTTATTTTCTTTTTATATTTCTTATTTATTTGCTTAAATCTAAATCCTACCACATTTCTGAGTTTTTTTCAGAGTTTATTTTACATTTAGGTGTTCATGCCATCTATATGTTTATTTTTCATCATTCTTATTTATGGAATAAATAAGAATGATGTTCATAACGTAATAATACAAACGTCTGAGCAGCTATTGTACCATAGATCTCAATTAGAGAAAGTATATAATGAATAGACAGAGAAATTAGAGCTTAATTTTTATACTGATCATAAATTAATTTACATAAGAAATTCTTAAAACATTATTTTATACTACTTTAAGTAATGGCTATGCACAAAAATATGAAAGGAAATAAGTAAACCTTAAAATGTATAAAATATATAAAATTGAGAATGAGTGTTCATCACAAATAGATTTATTATAGGTTTGGCATGACTTGTATCTTTCTGTCTATCTTTCTAGGACCAAATCCACGTCTTTCTTTTTGTTAGGAGTCCTTTAGCCTGTGACGCTGATGTCGAACTATCATCTTCACTAACAAATGCCTTCATACACATCTTAACATAAACGAATACCACAGGAAAATGATAGTCAGAAATCGAAGCACTTTCGTCTTTACTAAGACAATCGTTCCTTGACAATGTCTTAGTAAAGACGAATGTGCTTGGATTTCTGACTATCATTTTCCTGTGGTATTCGCTTATTTAATGAAGTCACGTGCATCTACTGTGATTTTTTAAGCACATCTTAACATGATTTGGTTGGCATGTCTTTCCAGATGACTGTGGCAAGCATAGCATAACTGTTCTATTAACTGTTAAGAATTTCCTTTATGTGCTGTAGGATTTTTCATCATGAAACACAAAAAGCAACATCCAATATCCAATAATATAGAGCCAATGGCCATCGGTATGATATGCGCTTTCACGTGTAGTTCTTCACAAACTGATCTAATTGATCAACACCTCCTTTTGTTGTATTGTAGTCAAGTACAACATGCGGTTTGAAAGGTTCTTCTGTCTCTATGGCCCTGTTGAAATGCATTGAACTTAACAAACAGTCGATCTTAATTCGATCTTCCTTGATTGTGTCGAGTAGACCTTAGGTACCTATGATTTTTGAAATAATGGAGGAATTAACTTTTTATTCTTCCTCAAAGTACCCAATATTGTAAGATTCTTGTTAAGAAGCTCTTTAGCTGGGCTGTAATCTGTAAAAAAGTTTCTACCAGTATTTTAAATAGTAGTTATTAAGTCACGAACAATTCTTTGTAGCTGCCCGCTTTTAACTTTAGAAGGAAAGCATTTGTTGCAAGTTCATCATTTCTACCTCTTACCCCATCGAACAGGTTCACTGGCACAGATGTGATAAATAAAATGAAGAATATAATAAATTGTAAAAAGAAATCCGTCTGACACGGATTGCCAGGTGCGGTCTCCAGTGTCCCCAGTGAAGTTTGCTGCTGTACAATGTTCAAACTAGACAATTTTTTAAATAACGAAATTTTGTGTACCTGTATAGTAAACAAGAACAAAGTCAGGAAAAGAGACTATTCTAAAACTATATTTAGCAAATTTGCAACATTTAATAAGTTCTGTTGGGTCATTCTGACCGTTCATGGCGTACGAAGGGTTAAAAACCTATCACCCAGATGGAAAAGAATACAAAATTCAGTGTACATTAAATGGCTGAGCATAGAAAACTCTAGTCCATTGCAGCGTCTCTTCGCCCCAGTCTAATTTTCACTCATTCGTATTGGGCTTTTCTTTGGGGGATGCCATATCAGTGGTTTCGTCAAATTAATTTTCAATAAATCTGCAGTACAATTGCATTATCTTTGTATAACACCGTCCTTTATACCAGGGTCCATTTAGAGGGATGCAGAATTAAAACGCATTGGTCAGGTCGCCTGGAGACTACATAGCATATATATATTACACTGACTGACAGTGTACTCTTAGTAAAAAGAGGCTCATGAGAGATAAAACCAGTAAACTAAGCGATACAAACCATAAATATTTCTGAGTACTTATTTGTATGAAAATCCAGTCAGTTCGTTGAATTATTCATTATCAAATTAAAATAGATGGAAATTTCCTGTTGAATACACCTATAAACTTAAATACTTTTCAATTTTCTATTCGTACTTTTACAGCTTCTTTTTTATCTCTGAATAAATGTTATCAGCATTTTCAGGTAATGTGGAAGATTTTACTTTATCAAAGGAAAATTTGACGACATCTCTCATAAATGCTCAGAATATATGTGTTATGGGGAAAGAGAACTCTTCTTAAAAGTTTTTCATTACTAGCGTTAGGTAGCGTTGGCTTTCATTTCTCAGGAACCTTCGTGCTTCCACACGCTGGAACTTAGCTATCATCAACAATATTTCTATCGCAGGTGATAAATAAACTTTGTTTTCCCTAAATATATTTATCATTCTCTTAAATTTTTATAAAATTCTACATTATTATTTTGGTTGATTGAACCGAGTCTATCTTAAAAGGGCAATTGTGACTTATATGTTACCGATGATTTGAACCAAGTCTATGTTAACACTTGTAACGTTTATAAGTCGACACTTGGACTTAGATTCGTTCTTAAAGTTACTGTGCACACGTGAAGAAATTTACAAGTCCACAAATCACTATGTAGGCCCGCAGTCTCACCGCCACCCTCTCTTGTCTTCTGCCTCGCTTTTCTTTGTGCAACCGGTATATATGGCCTCTTCATTAGGTTTCTCATTTTTCGTCTGAAAGAGTTTACCTTTTCGTTTTTATTCACGCTCTAGTTTCAATGCGTTCCGTTCAACGGCTGTTTTGAGCACTCGTAACATCGAAAGAGGTCACTGTGTGAGGTCGAGATTCGCATTAGCCGTATACCGGACACTACGTACTTAATATTAACCTCTGGCTCCAATAGATTAGTTCGACCCAACTTTTAACCTTTGCGCTTTGCTCTGGGTTCAATATGCTACGTAGCACAAAACGGTAATTGATCTCACATGTTGTTGACTTCACGCGTCTTTCTATCATTATCACTGATTCTTCTGTATGACCTTGTTCGTATATTCAGATATTTAGCCTATCCGATTATCGATCGCTTCTATTATAGATGGACAATAAAAAAAATGGTGAGATAACCACCACAGAAGAAACACCGATGAAATTTAAAATTAATTCGAATAAAATATGAAATTATGTAAAGGAGATGACGTATGTTTTGATGACGCTTTTTTTTTTTAGGTACCTTCCTGTAAAATAACTGTGGAGAGAGAGAGAGAGAGAGAGAGAGAGAGAGAGAGAGAGAGAGATTTATGCTTGTTATATCTGCACAAACTTTGCACAGTGTAAAACAAAGGAACGTAAGAGGAAGCTCTCCTCTTGAATAAACACCTTTTATCTTCGCCTTCTTTCCAGGGAGAGAAGAACTGCAGGTGTTGTTGCACTGACCTAGATTTATTTTCGTACTCAGCCTCCTTTACTGTGAAAGTGTTAACACTATGATGAAAGGACATCTTACGGAATGTGAACATGATAATGTCTATCAAGGATTTCCCTGTTCTAATGTAAAAATATTTACGTCTTGGTTTAAAAAAAAAAAAACAGAATTCTTTCTATCCTAAGATTATATATATATATATATATATATATATATATATATATATATATATATATATATATATATATATATATATATGTATATCTGTACATCGATATTCTCTCTATTATTGTATTGTAGTATCGTAAATATTGTAATTAATTGTATGCAAAATATGTTAAGATTGTGTAATAAGATTATTAAAACAAAAAAGATAATAAATCTTCATCACCTTTGAAAAGAAATCCCTGTGCGTTCATTTTTTTTTTTATCACACTAACCACTGAGCGTGTATGTACTTTTTTTTTTTTTTTTTTTTGTCCAGACTGCAATGTCGATAGCAACATGTATCGTCATAAAGCTTCGACAATTTTCCGTGAACAGAACGTTTTGCATAGAATGCCTCCATGACGTCATATTAAAAAAGCGATGTCACTTTTCTTTCGAGAATATCCTACGATTTGCTTTAAATTTAATAGATTCTTATTGTTTGAAACTGTTTACTGCTAATGATTGTTAATTATCATAATCTTTCTATCTGCCTCTCTGTCTCTTTCTCTCTCTCTCTCGTTTTTTAAAGATAATTTATTAAGATTATCGCAAAGACCTCGTTCACACAATGTTTTGATGTCACCCATCCATTTTGAGATCTTGTTGTTCAGAAGTTCCATATGAATGGGGATTGCTTGTCATTCTGAGACGAACAAGAGTTTTGTATAGAGTTCCTAATGCGCTCTCTCTCTCTCTCTCTCTCTCTCTCTCTCTCTCTTCTCTCTCTCTCTCTCATGATCAGAATTTAATTTTTATAGTAATATAAAGAATTGCAATTGGTGACTCGGTGTTTATTATCTTTTTATATAATTGTTGTTATATGTGGAATCTGAGCAGACATGTTGGAGAAGTTTGTATCTCGTAACGGTGCCTATAAAGTGCGTTCAGCTGAAGATATATTGAAAAGTATATTTTAATAACAATTCTGCAGAGTGGTAAAATAAAGTTATTACAGTTTTAAGTGCACTTAAAAATACTTACAATACTTGGAATTTTTTAGGAGAATTTATTTATTTTTTATTTCAAATTCGTGTGTTTTGCGTTGCTGTTGTTGTTTTTTAAGTATGTTTTTTATATTCTGTGTTATCATTTCTTAGTGTTTTTCACAATTTGGTGGTGAATTATAACCAGTTATACATTGGGTTTTTTCATATTTTTGCATTCATTTTTTTTTATTAACTTGGGTGTTTCGTAATGAATTAGTTTTGCACATTTGCTGTAATTTAACTCTTGTGAATTAATTTCCATTTACTTCTATTTTCCTTTCAAATCTTAATTATTTCTTAACAGTTTGAATTTTACTTAAGCAATTTAGTTTTGTATTTAATTGGTTTCATAATAAAATAATTTTGATTTAATTTTGTTGAGTAATTAACTCAAGAATTAATCAAATTTTATATTCTATTCAAGCAATAGTAAATTTCCTCAAAATTGTAAATTCCATTTATAAATTTTGAATTAAAGAAAATTGTATTTAAAGTTTCATTTACTGACCACCAATGATGGGATTTTATTTATATACAGACCCGATGACAGATTGTGATGTATCCTTCAACTTTCTTAAAGTGAGTTAGGACACAGGAAATACTTGGATTTTTAAAGTGTTTGTTGAAAGTAATGCCCTTTAGTTAACTTAAGCCTATATGAATACCTCACACTTATTTTGAAGAACTTAGTCTAATTTCTCACATACATTATCTATTTTGGTACATTTAGAGGTTGAGATCTCATATGAGTAATAAGTTTTTTAAGGGATCAGTGCTGCCTTTAGAGTATATAAACACACACACACACACACACACACACACACACACACACACACACACACACACACACACATATATATATATATATATATATATATATATATATATATATATATATATATATATATATATATATATACGTATACAAAATATAGAAGTTCATTATCAAGCACTTTCGTGTCTGTTGTTAATTCACGCAATGTTTGGGCACGAATGAGGCGCAGTTTGAAAAGGAGGTTACAAAGTAAACAAAAGAAGATGAATACCAGTTGGTTGATTGACAAAGGGTAATAAACCAAAAGATGATCCAGGATAATACGGGATCACGCGGCCACAAACTGAAACCATCGACCCAACCCTAAGAGATATGGAAGGCTAGCCATACAAAATCCATAAACATGTATAAAACTGAATATCAGATGTTTAATTGTCAAAGGATCATAAACAAAAAGATAATCAATGATGATTTGGGAACACGTGGTCACAAACTAAAACTAAGTTTAACTATAAGTGATACGGAATCTTGCCCATTCAAAATTTTAAACATATCTAGAACTAAATACTAATGTTGTTCCTCATATTATTCTACTTCTTTTTTATATTTTTAAGCCATAAAGTTTACATAAACCAAAACTTAAATATAGAACACTTCCATTGTTTGACTTGTTAAAACAAGATACAGTAATATTTGTTTTAACTGTCCTTACAGGGGACTAAAGGATCTTGCTTCACTCATGTTAACTGGATGATCCAAATCACTTATATGTACAGATGATGCAGTTAATTTTAGGATAGTTCTCACAGAATACCGATGTTTGATTCGTTGAGCGAGTGATTTTCCAGTTTGTCCGTAAAAAGATTTATCACACTTTTTATATGGAATTTCATAGATGCACCCAAAAACCTCTTTAAGGGAAATTTTATTACTAAACCTTAACATTAACATTACTGAAAAAACCTTTGCATTTAAAATGTTAGAAAATCGAGAATTGTATAAAAACCTTTCATCATACGGTAATTTGAGAGTATTGTGCTTACTCAATTCAAGTTTGTTGTTAGTTGGTTAATTAAAAAAATTTCCTGGCTCTTTAAATATTAATTTACAAAGGTCCTTGGGTATTTAAATCTTAATGCAATATCATAATTTTAATCTCAGCATCAATTAAATACAGGCTACAAACACGCAAAGCCCTTGTAAACACACCTCCCACCCCACCAAAAAAAAAAAAAAAAAAAAAAAAAAAACACACAACACACACACACACACACGAACGAACCATTTCCTAAAGAGGGTTCTGGCTCCATCTATAAAATTTCTTGTAAAAAGTGTGATAAAATATATTACGCACAAACTGGAAATCACTTTCACAACGAATCAAACAACACCGATATTCAGTGGGAAGTGGTCAAATATTGAATGCATTATTCGTTCATAGGATAGATTGGGATCATCCTATCAACTGGAGTGAAGCCAGAACTTTAGTCCCGTGTCACGGCACAGTTAAAAGGAATATTATTGAATCTTGTTTTATCAAATCATATAATGGAATTATTCTAAATTTAATTCTTGTTTTGTTTAAACTTCATCCCTTCATAATTAAAAAAAAGTTGTAACTAACAACATTAGTATTCTGTTTTAAACATATTACTGGATTTGGAATGGTCAAGATTCCTTATCTCTTATGGCTATGTTTAGTTTTAGTTTGTGACAGCGTGATCCCGGATCAGCATGGAATGATCTTTTCGTTTATTACCTTTCGTATTCTTGTTCTTTCTGTTCACACTGTAACCTTCTTTTCAAACGGTGTCTCATTTGTGCACTGACGATGAGTGAATAATCAACACACGCGAAAGTGCTTGGTACTGAACTTGCGCATGTCATTCGCATGTGGTATTCGCTTATATAATGAAGTAACGCGCATCTACTGTAATTTTGCAATCATATATATAGCATATATATATATACATATATATATATATATATAATATATATATATATATATATATATATATATATATATATAAATCTTGTAACATATCATGTAACTACAAAGTCAATAAAAAATAAAAAGCCTTCGTCATGAAGACTGTGTATTGCATCAAACTATTCAGGGATTACTAAATGCTTCCATGTTATATTTGGTGTTCTCTGCAGATGGAATCACTGTTGCATTTACTGTATTTTAAGAAAATACAGTAAATGCATATATATATATATATATATATATATATATATATATATATATATATATTGTCTATAGATATATATATATATATATATATATATATATATATATATATATATATATATATCTATATATATATATATATATATATATATATAAATTTTCCGAGAGAACCAAATATAACATGAAAGCATTAGTAATCCCTGAATGTTTGATGCAAAATCAGTACATGGTCTTCACCATAAAGGCTCTTTTATTGTTGTGCTAGCGAGCTTTAAGTAATGTTTAGTTTGAGGTTGCTAATTCATGCCTTTGTAGTTACATGTATGTTCTAGATTTTCAGAAAAATAACAGTTTCATGAAAAAAAATAACAGGTACTATTGGGCTTCTTTTAGTTTTTTTATTATTCAATTGTTAACGTATATCAATTTCATTTGTCTAAAGTTCATGTTAATAGTCTAAGCATTGGCTTTCTCTCCAAAAACTCAAAACTGATAGTTGCTGTAAGGTTTGACTGCCATTACCTACTGATGTCTAAAATGAAAGAAAATCATCTGAACGTGCTGAATTTCAGAAAAATATTTAAAAGTCCCTTTTTGTAAACGAAGAAGCACTTGAATTAGTAGTTAGTGGATAACTTATTTTATTTTTTGTCATGATGAATGCAGGCCAAATTCTTTAATTAGTGACTGAAGATGTTTAGCATTAAATTTGGCATATAAATTTGTAGATAAATAAAGTAGTAACTTTTGTAAAATCCACATTAATTATAGAACTTTAGGTTAGGACGGCCAGTGACCTCATTCATAGTGTTAAACCAGTTTATGGATTAACCAGCAAAGCCTTTATTTATATATACATTTTACTAAAAATGATTTATTAATTATAGCTTCAGCTCCGGACCAAAATTTGAATTCATATTATAAATCATAAAGATAAAAAAATAAGTTCCCTGTAAACGGTGAAGTTATCAATCGAAAAAGCTACAAAACATTATTTTATACAAAATATTATGAGAATTAAAACTTTTGGCTAAATGGGATGAGATGGATACAAACGAGAATACTTTTTATGGTATATTTTATAAGGTTATGAAATAACCAAGTGGAGGTATACATATAAATACATATGCGTGTATGTGAGTGTTTCTTGAAACGGAGTAAAATATCAGAACCGTGACTTAACTGTAACTGAAAAATAAACACACACACACACACACACACTCACACACACACACATTACATTACACACACACCACACACACACACACATATATATATATATTATTATATATATATATATATAGTATATAATATATATATATATATATATATATATATATATATTTATATATTATATTAACATGTATTTATAAGGTAAGCGTGGACACGAAACGGAAGGCAGACCCCATAACTCCATTTACATACACAGCCTCTCTCTCTCTCTCTCTCTCCCGGCAATCACCCCACATCTCTCTCTCTCTCCTCCTCTCTCTCTCTCTCTCTCTCTCTTCTCTCTCTCTCTCTCCACCTCTTTCTCCATTCTAACAGGTAATGAAAATGAGAGAGTTGCATCATAACATAACGTTTATTTACAATAATAACTAAGTCGATTAACTAGTAATCCATCTTACAGACTAACTTAAAACAACTCATTGTCAAGTCACCCAAAAGGTCACACCTTTCCCTGGGAACTCTGTCCCACCGAAATCCAGAACCATCTGTACAAAGATACAGAAACACATCCCGGTAAGTACACACACAAGTTTAAAGACAAAGTTAATAAAAATGGAACATCTTACAAGATATCAAAGCACCCCTTTGGCTAAAGTAAGGTAACACTTACCCATTCCCAACCGAATATCACTCACTGATAAATAAAACACTTTGGCATCTGCCATCATGGCTTCGCCTTCCTCCCCGAATGTCTGTGCAAGTCTTCCCATAAACTTGGCATTATGAATAAGAGAGCGCACACGCACATACGAACACACAGTTCGCTAGCGCCTCGCGTTCTAGCTGCATCTAGTTTCACAAAGGCACTTTGTTAAGAGTTCTAAACTGTCGTACATTGACTCGACGAACTAAGCATTTTTACTCACGCCATCCCCTAGAAAACTCATTAATCAGCTACTCTCAGGTCGTTATCTCTGCACTGTCCTCCACATTCCACAGGTTACAGAGAATGCACGAACAATATATTATAATCAAAACCCTATGTCTTACAGATTGCTCGGCCTCGCACCTATATGCTTAGCTCCCGCCCTAGCAAATTGCTTATACAATATAAACATTGGCGGCTAAAATAAAATAAGAAAAACAACTGCACGTCTCTGGCATTATAAAATAAAGTCTTATCACGCTTTATCTCCCATAACACGAAAAACATTTTCTCTCATATTTTCTGCATTAGGATTCTTGAATATCCCTCTTCGCTTGTCTGCAAGTAGCTGCACAGACAGCAACAGGCTATAGCAACTGTAGGAAGACGTAATGCCTCCCTCATCGTAGAAGACTCTCACGGCTTCTTGTAGATCCCCCAAAAAAAACACGCTGTAGAATTCTCTGCGAACACCCATCATGGAAATACTTGTAATCACATGGACAACATGCAGCAACCTCTCTTCACGGCTGGTGGACGTCTTGCTGGAGTCGGGGATCGACTTTTGGGCGTTAGTATGTCAGTCAAGTCTCTGGTCAATCTAAGAAAATTAACCCAAACATACTACCTCTATCAAACAACGATCTCAAAAAGGTCAGAAATACTAACTGAACGTCTCCCAATTAACTCCCTTAAATATGACTACTAAAATGATAAGTCATTATCACAACTCTCTAAGAAAAAAAAACATCAAGTTCTCCAATTCAATTCTCCAAACTCGCACATCAGCACACACACAACTCAGAAATCACAGCAACTCCACGGAATTCTGCACTCACATTTCGAACTCGAATGTGCTCACAAGAGAAAAAAAGAAAAAATTCGTAACAAGCCCAAGAAAGAAAAGAATCACGTAACACCCAGACCCAAAAATGTTCTCTCAAGTTCTGACAACCCACAAAATCAGTAAAAATCTCCAACTTTTAACAGCAAAAACCCCTTTACTGCTCAATAATTAATCACAATGAGACTTAATGTCAAACTCCCATTTACGTAAGTAACAACCCTCGAAAAATTACACCTCCCGGTAAAATCAAATCTCCCGTCCAAAAAAGAAATGCTACTTAAGCTCAATCCCCAAATCATATCTCTCATAGGAAAAAGAAGAAAAACAATAAAAAATAAAAGGATAATTCACAAGTAGATTTCCCCAATCACAAAATACATAATACATGTATAATATGCATAACTCCCGCGTTTTCCCCAAGAAATGCTCCATGTAAAGTTATGGAATTTGCCAGAAAGCAAACTCTCATACATGCGCTTTCGTGAAATGCTATAGCCACATTTCCAGATATTGCAAAAATTCTGATCTGTCACCATCAGAGGAAAAGAATCAGCACACGGCTCATCACATCGCTTGTCAGCAGAAAAATCACCTGCGGACGCATGCTCAAACAACAGCACAAAAATTGTCTAGTCAGACACATAAGTTTGGAAACTCATGATTCTCAAGAAAAAGGTCTAACTGACACATTTCACAGAATTAACTCCAGGATATGACTAATGTGTTCAAAAATTTGTCTCGAAGACTTATTCTCTCAATAGACTTTTTCCCAAATTATATTTCTCCAGAATAACACACTTGTGAACATAAAAAATGCACACATCTCCAAATGACTCTTAATGCAGTAATGTCATTTCTCTCTAAATAGTCACGAAATCAAAAAAAAAGAACCACAGAAATCTTCTCTTGTCTCGAAAAAAAAACTCCATAACCACAAAAAAAAAAAAAGGTCACCCGCCCAAGATTAATTCCAACTCCATTATGAGACACCATATCAATAATAACACCACTCCGGTTATAGAAATATTTCCTCCATTTGGTTAATAACCAAACCCCCTATATTATTCTCTTATTTCTCCAAAGCCACATGTCAGTAGAAAAAAACACCACTCCAGGAATAGAGAATAATCACCTCTATTTCGGCAAATACAAATATTTACCTCTATTTCCACAATAACTCCATGTGGAACAAAACAAGGCTCCAAAAATATCTCTCCAAAAAATGTGCACTCAAGGCATCTAACTCACACATCCCACAAATATTGCCCCATAATCTCCAAATATGTGTCTCCATTTGCAACAAAGATGGCTGCAAAATAATTGAACTAAACATAGCTCATACCACTATTGGCAAATATCAAAAATGGAAAAACAAAATATATATCTCCCACCATATAGTTATATCTCAAATATAACTCCAAAATAATATATACCTCCAATTATATCTCAATTATAACTCCAATTCTCCAAAGAATAACTCAATGTTATAGTAAAAACTATAAAAACTCACTCCATTTAGCATACTGCTAAAAAAAAGGCAAAAAACTCGGCATATAAAACTGTCTAGAAAATTCTAGAAAAAACCACCACCAATGTGCCACAAGTCATTATAACAGAACTCCAAATTCACAGGTGTCTAAGCAAAGACTTTCCCCATATGCACTACGACATAGCCATTAGAAAACTTAACAGTTTCCTATCTCTCACAAAGTTTGTCACAATACAACAAGGGTATTGTGCAAGAAAACTCACAATTTCTGGAACACAAATATCCAGAGAAAAAATGTAGTGCCATTACGTATGCATTCAAAACATGCAAGAAATTCTCCCCTATATTACTCTATAGCATCAAATAGCTAAAACACGAACACGTTCTCTTAAATGACTCTAAGTCATGAACTGAGATAATATTCACACTAACTGAGAGAAAAAACAAATTTCAAATTCACACCATGGTAAAAAAAACTTGTGTCAGCGATGGCTAAATTTTCAAAAAAAGGAGAAAAGAAAAATCACGCACCATTAACTATCTCCCGTAACTCACTAGATGTCAAGCAATTATCTGCTGAACTCATATAAAAATAAAAAAAAAAAAAAAAAAAAAAAAAAAAATACTAAAACAATGTGTTGTTAGTTCTTCCCATAATCACAAAAGATTTCACCTCCCTTGACAGCATTAAAACACCACGTATTAGTATAAAAAAAAATCAGTATCAGAATATCATTATCACAAAATCACCAAAAAAAAATTGCTATCATCAAAATCATCAGTATCAGTACAAAAAAATATCACCAATGTTAATGCTTGTCATTCCCAAAATTCAGCAAAAAATTCAGCAAAATTCAGCAAAATTCCACACAACTCACCAAGATTCAGCCAGACTCATCAAGATTCAGCAAAACTCATCCCGTGAATCACTGAAAAATATTCTCCAAAGTTACAAAAACTCAACAAATAATTAACACAAGACTTCTCCCATTAATTCATCGTAATAATTATCGCTGAATAATTATCTGTAATAATTATTGAATAATTCCCCCATGAAATATCTCAAATCTCTCGCAAAACAATTCTCCCGTAATGATAATTATACTTAGGCAAACCTCCCTGACACATCTCAAGTATAACAATTATTAATAATAACAATAATAATAACTCTCCCCTAGCAATAATCTCAAGTAAGGGTGAAATTCAAATAGCATACAACAGTATTGCTGAATCCTATGACATACAATTTCTCCCGCATGCAACACCATGACATAACACCATTGCCACACAACAGATACAACACCAATCATCGGCATTTCAAAGTAATTTCTCCGACACAATAAAAAAATAATCTGTGTATCCCCCTTATATTTGTGTCTTTCAAGCACAAAGAAACATATAACACTCCCGTGCATGTTAACTACTTTTTCCCCTCATTTTCGGAAAAGAAAAATCTCTTTATTTCCTTTTCTCATCCAGGGGAGGAGAAAAAAAAAATCTCTTTTCTTAAAAAAAGACTCTACGGGCATTTCACTTCATCAACTAATCAATCAGCTGATATCTTAGCACTCAATGTCAAGGCCAAATCCATCTCCAACACTAAGAAAAAAAAGGAAAAGGGGGAATTCACCCACACTGAGAAAAAAAAAAATTTCTCCCCCCCTGAGAACAACCCCTCAGTCGAGCGGCAGAACAGCCCGAGGCATACCAGTAGTATCCCATCCCTGCACTATCTCTCGAGTGAGGCTAGTGGTACCCATGCAACTACCCTCCCAAGGGATGCCTGTACACCCTCGCAATGCAAGGCGCCTCTCTGCAGGAAATATGCTGAGCCCTTAAATTGTGGCCGCTCTGTGTCCTCTAAGCCAAATCTGCTTATCTAAGCACAGTTCCCATGCATAGAAAAATACACTCCTATGTTTTAAACAAAGACGAATGCATACGTCTATTATAAACACGTGCAAATAAATGAAAACACGTCACTATGGGGAAAGAAAAAATTGTTTTGACCTCTTGACCAATCCCATAACCCTGAATATTTAAACAAAAACCCACTCCTTTCAAAACAATAGTTTAACACTCACCACTCCATAATGGGAAAAAAAACTCGAAATTCTTCGTAGAATATGTAAATCTCGTCGGCACAATACACACTCGACCGTGAGATGACTCCTAGCAACACTCCCTTACAAACTAGACTGAGTTGCTTGTCTCACGACTCCCACCCTGAAGAATCTGGTACGGGCAAATTTTTTGATGACCCTAATAGAAAATCTTTCCTCATCCCCCATCTCACGACGGACATTTTCTCTACCCCTTTTTTTTTTTTCCTAACTGGCCAACCATCTCTACATGGCGTTCCTAGGCATAGAAAAGCAGAAAACTTTTATATCCCATCTTTAACCGCTGACACCACTATTAACATGGGGAAAACTCCATGTATTATAGGTAAGCGTGGACACGAAACGGAAGGCAGACCCCATAATCCATTTACATACACAGCCTCTCTCTCTCTCTCTCTCTCCCGGCAATCACCCCACATCTCTCTCTCTCTCCTCCTCTCTCTCTCTCTCTCTTCTCTCTCTCCACCTCTTTCTCCATTCTAACAGGTAATGAAAATGAGAGAGTTGCATCATAACATAACGTTTATTTTACAATAATAACTAAGTCGATTAACTAAGTAATCCAGTCTTACAGACTAACTTAAAACAACTCATTGTCAAGTCACCCCAAAAGGTCACACCTTTCCCTGGGTGGGAACTCTGTCCCCACCGAAATCCAGAACCATCTGTACAAAGATACAGAACACATCCCGGTAAGTACACACACAAGTTTAAAGACAAAGTTAATAAAATGGAACATCTTACAAGATATCAAACAAAGCCACCCCTTTGGCTAAAGTAAAGGTAACACTTACCCATTCCCAACCGGAATATCACTCACTGATAAATAAAAACACTTTGGCATCTGCCATCATGGCTTCGCCTTCCTCCCCGAATGTCTGTGCAAGTCTTCCCATAAACTTGGCATTATGAAATAGAAGAGGCGCACACAGCACATACGAACACACAGTTCGCTAGCGCCTCGCGGTTCTAGCTGCATCTAGTTTCACAAAGGCACTTTGTTAAGAGTTCATAAACTGTCGTACATTGACTCGACGAACTAAGCATTTTTATCTCACGCCATCCCCTAGAAACTCATTCATCAGCTACTCTCAGGTCGTTATCTCTGCACTGTCCTCCATTCACAGGTTACAGAGAATGCACGAACAATATATTATTAATCAAAACCCTATGTCTTACATATATATATATATATATATATTATTAAATATATATATTATTATATATATATCATATATATATATATATATATATATATATATATATAGTATATATATATAGATATATATATATATATGTATATATATATATATATATATATATATATATATATATATATATATATATATATATATATATATATATATATATATATATATATATATATATATAATATATATATGTATATATATATATATATATATATATATATATATATATATATAGGAATAAATTCTTGAAAATTCATATTGCTTTCATATAGAACTTAGAATTATAAGCTATGTTTCTTGTTTTTTATTAAAAATAAATATTATAAATTTGTACCTCTCATAAATATATCATAGGTGCTCCTTTTCATTAGTCATAAAAGACTACAATATGGTATTGTATGATCTATTATTGTATTCACATTATGTGATATTTCTGCTTCATGAAGATAATAAGGTTTCGTAAATACGGAGATATAAACAATAAGATGAATATATTTTTCGAGCTGAAACCATATGCTGTTTATTCTCAGAAACCATAGAAAAGGGAGACCTTTTCGCTTTTCAGCCACATTTAGAAGGTTCATACGAGGGTAGCAAACTTAGCCAGTCAAACAATGACAGAAATATGACCAAATCTAGGTTTTGTGACAGTTCACAGTGGTGTTTTTATCCTTATGTCACGTGTTACACAGAAAAAATTATAAAAAAGGGGTATGCATCAACGTTTTGTGTGCTATGATGGTCGGTGGCTCATTTTCATTCCTGATCTAATACGTCATGAATCAACAGTCTACAATAATCTTTATGTAGTAGTTATAAAGAACTGAGCAAATAAATGCTAGGTCATTTTCTTGTTGCAATTAGTAAGTATTTTTATCATTTGCAATATCTAAAAACAGTTAGGTAAAATTTATTTACGTTCTCAATAATGAAATGATTTTGTATCTTTAAACAAAATGCCCAGAAATTAATTTAAAAACGTCATCATAACAGGCATACCATTTATAACTAGCAACAGGTGTGAATAAACCTTGAACAGGTCTGAAAAATAGCACGGAAAT
Source organism: Macrobrachium nipponense (assembly GCF_015104395.2). NCBI lineage: Eukaryota > Metazoa > Arthropoda > Malacostraca > Decapoda > Palaemonidae > Macrobrachium > Macrobrachium nipponense. The sequence goes on along the minus strand of NC_061095.1, from coordinate 36,698,487 downwards.
AAAATCAGGTAAACAATCATAATTAATTTCAATGTTTCTTTTTTTTATGAGGGTGGAAAACGTCATTTTTATTTTGATCTTTTAAATGGATACAAACTTGACAAAAATATACAATGACATATTATCTAATTGCTTTGTCATTCAGTAACATGGCTAATAATGGTGGACTTATAATGAAGATAAGGAAATTTATTGATTTTCCTTGCTCAGAAATCATATTATAACTCTTAAGCTGGGAAATAATATACAATACTATAAAGCCATAAAGTAACTATCACAAACATTTATTCGTTGAAGCAACGCGATATTGGCTTACATAAGGTAACAAAATCACATTGAATGGTTTCTGGAAGAAATTATTACCCTTTCTCATCTTTACTATCGACTCATGAGTTTCACGTTTATAAGGTATACAATTATGGGGCCTAGGTTAAAGCATCATCATAAAACAATGACGCTTATTTTTATTTCCTAGTAATCGTAATATGCTAAAGTTTCTGTATTATATACTACAAATCTTTTTTATGGGATGTCCATTTAACATTCCATCTGCTATTATTATTATTATTATTATTATTATTATTATTATTATTATTATTATTATTATTCATTCACAGTCCTCCAATTCGACTGGGTGGTATTTATAGTGTGGGGTTCCGGGTTGCATCCTGCCTCCCTAGGAGTCCATCACTTTTCTTACTACGTGCGTGCGCCGTTTCTAGGATCACACTCTTCTGCTTGAGTCCTGGAGCTACTTCAGCCTATAGTTTTTCTAGATTCCTTTTCAAGGATCTTGGGATCGTGCCTAGTGCTCCTATGATTATGGGTACAATTTCCACTGGCATATCCCATATCCTTCTTATTTCTATTTTCAGATCTTGATACTTATCCAATTTTTCCCTCTCTTTCTCTTCAACTCTGGTGTCCCATGGTATTGCGACATCAATGAGTGATACTTTCTTCTTGACTTTGTCAATCAGCGTCACGTCTGGTCTATTTGCATGTATCATCCTATCTGTTCTGATACCATAGTCCCAGAGGATCTTTGCCTGATCGTTTTCTATCACT
>NC_061095.1:36682419-36689919 GCF_015104395.2 Macrobrachium nipponense | reverse complement strand
AGTATTTTTAATGTTATTATTTTGTCATTTTTCAGACTGATGATGCACATAGTCATGTGCGAAACGTTTCTCTATGAATAAATCTTTTAAAACATCCATGTGTCTTCGGCATTCCTGAATTGCTGTTTTGAGATCATACTGCAGATAGATATATATATATATATATATATATATATATATATATATATATATATATATATATATATATATATATATATATATATATATATATATATATTATATACATGGATATATATACATATATATATATATATATATATATATATATATATATATATATATATATATATATTATATATATATATATATATATATATATATATTATATACTTATATATATATATTATATATATATATATATATATATATATATATATATATATATATATATATATTATACATATATATATATATATATATATATATAATATATATATATATATATATATATATATATATTATATATATATATATATATATATATATATATAATACTATATATATATATATATATATATATATATATATATATATATATTATTATATATAATATTATTATATTATATATATATAGTAAGTGTATGTGTGCATGTGCATGCTTGTGTAGAATTGATAATGCCAGTCTAACATCATATATATGGAAATTCCTGTTGGAGAGGCAAGGGCCAATTGGAAGGGAAAGATAACGTTTAACTGATCTGTTTACAGAGTGATGATGCAGCACCTGTGGTGATAGCATGATCAACTGTCTTATCAGAGTTTATAAGATAGTTTTGGGTGAGAGTCTTTGAATGAATGTTGATATAGAATGCAGTATATGGATGTGATTAATCTTCATTGGTATTTATATTTTGGGATGTAAGGAGGAAATCATATCGTGTAAGAGTGTTTGGGAGCTTCAAGTAAGTCTTGTTAGGTAGAAAATGTAGGATAGATGGTTACTGATTGAGGGGTGTATATGCAGTTCTTAAGGGAAAGGTGATCGGCAAGGTAGTTTAACGCCACTTTATTAAGTATGCAATCCTTAACCATTTCTCCACAGGTCACTGCAATACTTGCTCTTCGATTTATGAAATATGAAGCAATTTCTATTCAGATTTTTATTGGCTTATATCCATTATGTTTTGGAATTGTTATATTCACTGTAATGTAAAACTTCAGTATAATCTCAGGACCAAACTGCATTTTTTATTTGCTGGTCTTGAAATATGAAGACCATTATGCCCCATATTTTCATATATTGGAGCACCATTGTAACGTTCGTAGAGATTTAAACACTCCCACGGACTCAGAACGATAGTTTTTTTTCTTTAGACATTCAGTGTTGATAAAAGGAAAAGGGAAAACCGTAAAAGGTAATAAAACTCTTTAGTCTTTGCTCCCTCTGTATACGAATTCCAGTCAAGGTAAGGTAGACCCATGTAAAAGAAAGGAATTTTTTTTTTAAAGGAAGCAAAGATCAAATTCTGTTACCTGACAATAATTTTTCAAGAAGAGGAATTTTCATTTTACATCACCATTCATGCTTAATGGTTATTGAAATTGTGTTTATTTGTTTATTATTATTTGTTGTACTTTTTATTTTCGAAATTTAATAGTTTAGTAAATGTTACAACGCCAATTGAAGGAAAATGTGTAGCTCATAAAGAGTTATGGTAACAAATGTAAATGAAATAGGATTTTGGTAAATCATGCTAAATGTAAGATAAAGTAAGAGAAATAATTATATATATATATATATATATATATATATATATATATATATTATATAATATATATATGTATGATGTATGTATGTATGTATGTATGTATGTATGTATGTATGTATGTATGTATGTATGTATGTATGTATGTATGTATGTATGCAATTGAAACACCATCAGGGAAGCTTCATCTACATATCAGTAAGGACACCTAGGGCAAAGCCCGGAACAGCATTTTGTACAACTTTATTGGGACATGTTTCGAGTAGTACTATCACTCGTTATCAACCTACAAAATTAAAATAAATGACATGATAATTCTTGCAATCAAATTCACAATAATAAAATGACATGTATAAAAATTACAAGAGTATGTTAAAAGATAGCTAATACTTAAAAAAAATTCATAAATGGCCAAATTAAATAATTAAGTAGATAAAATAAAATAAAGTAAATGCAAATTTAAGTCACAAAAACGGTACAAAAGAACATTATATATACTAAGCAGATATACAAACCAGCAGGATGCGGACTAAAAACACAAAAGTGAGGTAACAGCTACATTTCTAACCAAGGAAGGCTTTATCTTAACAGAATATAAAACTTCTAAAATGTCGAGGTCTCTAACAAACTTGGCAGAGGTTAAAATAGAAAAATCATCGTTATGTAAAGGGTGACCAGACTCCTCGCTGTGTTTCCCAATTGCACTATAACTAGGTCTTGAAAGATAATTGCCTGTACGAGATGACCTACCAAGGTGTACAAAATATCTCATCCAAGCTGATCTGGTAGTTTTTCCAACGTAAGTGGCATCACAACCACTGCACTGCCATTTATAGATCAGATTGGACTGAAGCTTTGTTGGTATAGGGTCTTCAATTTTAAAGAACTTTCCTAATTTATTTTGTAAAGTAAAATATATTTTGATATCTAGCTGAGTGTAACCAATAGGCAAAATATAAATTAATAGACCGTAACTATGAGTTCCTGAAAAATTTAAAGGTAGATAAATAACAGGTTTCTTTACGTTATCGGTAGTTTCAGGTTGTTTGTTTACATATAATTTTGAAAGTTGTTCACCAATATATGTATTCAAGTAATTCAACGGATAGCCATTGATTTTTAAGAGTGGCCTTAGAAATTCCAATTCTTCGTGTAAATTCAAATAGCTAGAACAAATTTTATATGATCTGGTAACTAGCGTAAATATTAAATTCATCTTGTATTTCAAAGGTTTAGCTGATTGAAACTTAGACATAAGACCTGTGAAAGTATGTAGGCTTTCTAAAGACTGAAGTGTGAAATTTATGATTAAGATTTTTTACTTGAATATCTAGAAAAGCAAGTGTATGAATATCTTCGACTTCAGACGTAAATTCTATGTTAATATGCTTACTATTAAGGTTTAATTTTTAAGAGTCGTGACCAGATTCCTCGTTTTTTAGAGTACCTTAATAGTAAGCATATTAACATAGAATTTACGTCTGAAGTCGAAGATATTCATACACTTGCTTTTCTAGATATTCAAGTAAAAAATCTTAATCATAAATTTCACACTTCAGTCTTTAGAAAGCCTACATACTTTCACAGGTCTTATGTCTAAATTTCAATCAGCTACACCTTTGAAATATAAGATGAATTTATTATTTACGCTAGTTGCCAGAGCATATAAAATTTGTTCTAGCTATTTAAATTTACAGGGTGAGATATATGAAGACTACTGGTTGATGATTAAGTTTTGAAGTGGATAGGACTGTAAGCGTTGGCCGACGGAGACCTTCTGTAGGTAGAATGTTCTGTTAGATGGATATTAATTGTCCCCCGAAGTTCTTGAATGCCTTTCTCGGTTTCATTTCCTAGGTCTATTTGATTTCTAAGTGACTAGTGTATTATAAATATGAATAAAGCAATAGAACATTTATTGCCATTTTCTATAGATCTAAGCAGTCTATCTCATTAACTTTCGGAAGAAAGAAATGACATAAACAGGTTTTATCATTTGAATATTTTTAACATAAGTGATATACGGCAGTTTCTGCAGTACGAATTACTTTGAAATATAGACAGATTAGCCAAAGTAAGTTTAACAACAATGTATATATGCCTCACTTTTTTTGGAGTGTGATATAAAATTTTCATAAAAAAAGATGATTAACTGCATTTTTATCATGAGTTAATATCAATCAGAGAGAGAGAGAGAGAGAGAGAGAGAGAGAGAGAGAGAGAGAGAGAGGCGAACATTTATGCAATTGGCCATAATGCCATTTCTAATAATCTAGTTTATATTTTAGCTACATAATCTGAAAATAAAAGAATCACGCAATATGCGAAATACAACGCGATGCATTAAGAATGAGTTTGTAACGTCAAATTTGGACGTTTCCATGTTTATCTACCTTAACATCCGCAACACTTTATGCATAAATCACTCTTGATTCGGAGGCAACTATAATCTCACATGTCTTATTAAAAATATATAATTACATTTCCATAACCCAATTGTTTTGTTACTTATGTATAATGTTAATATAATATGCGTTCGGACGGTCATAATGAAAATATATTACAGAAAATTAGATATGGATGTTGAATTTCATACAAATGTAGTTGTGTCTGTTTAACACAGGCAATACTTTTTCGCTAACAGTCAGAATATTTTCCTCTTTGGCCTTCTTGCCCAATGAAGAAATTATGCCTGAATATGAGGATCTTTTTGAAGATAAATCAATACCGGCGGATTTTATAGGTTACTTTGAATTCACGTACATGAGTGCAAGCAAAAATTCCAACATCTGGAAATTCACTGACCCCCTGGAAAAGGATGAGGCACTCTCACAAACGAAAAGCTTACAAGTGCAGCTGGGGCAAAGACCGAACAAAATAAGAAAATCTGGCAAGCATGTTACGACGTTGGTAGAAAATTATGATGGAAATAACCAAACTGAATTTTTAAAAGCTATTGCTTTTAGCTTAATGATTTCCTTGAATGTAAGGGATAAACAAACATTTTTATTTTGATATTGTTTTACTGAACACGTTTTCCTTCCTTTGGTAGTCTGTTAATATATCATATGGTGGGAAGACACTAAGCAGACGAAGAATTTCAAAAGTTCACTCTTAATTACCTGCAAATAAAAGCCACATACAATTAAATAAAGGCCATCAACACACACACACACACACACAAAGGGGGGGGGGGGGGGGGGTGGGGGGGGGGGGGGGGGGGGGGGGGGGGGGGAGATGCCCAGAAAGGAGGAAGTAAACAGAAAAGAAAGAATAACCTGACAACACACTAAATCTTGGTTTAAGATCTCCCCAATAAATGAATTAATTACTCTCCACGTTTGTAGAGTAACTGAAGGCAGCAGGGAAATTAGATCCTAAACAAGCTATGGTAAAGTAAGTATATCTTATCAGCTCTCCTAGGGCTAGCCCGAAGTATTAGATACTTTTTCGTATATAGGAATGAATTGGTTACCTAGCAACGAGACCTATAGCTTATTGTGGGATACGAACCACATCATATCGATATATTAATTTATAATCACCAGAAACAAATTCCTCTGATTCAAAGTTGGCTGAGCAAGGAATCGAACTCGGGACTACTGAATTTGTAGGCGAGCACGAAAACTACTCGTCCAAGTTTCACAAAGTTCACTCTGGAACTCCATAGTGGACAAATTGCCTTGATCAAGATTATTCTTAAAAATGAAGGAGTAAATATAAACATAAGGCAGAGGGGTCCCCTTAGCATTTACTGAAACAAGGAAGCAGTGCGAAAATTGATAAATATGTAGACTTGTAGGGCAAAATACTCCAAATAACGCTATCCATCGTCTAAAAGCAGGTTTCAATTTACGAGGGATAAATCCAACAGCAGCAGAACACCGCTTCAGGTCTGGGTTCAGGGATAGACTACCTCTAACTCCAACAGGAGCTGCCAAGCCACTCAAACACCATCAGAGCTCGACCAATAAAAAACAGCCGTTAGCCAACGATATAAAACAAGATAACCACCGGTGAGGAGAAGGCAAATTAATACAATACTTAAATATCAACATTTAAATGTCAAAATGTAAAGAATCACTAGACATTAATGACAACAACGTGACTATCTATCTATCTAGTTTCTATATACATATATATATATATATATATATATATATATATATATATATATATATATATATATATATATATATATATATATGTGTGTGTGTGTGTGTGTGTGTGTGTGTATCTATATATATATATATATTATATATATATATATATATATATATATATATATATATAAATTCTTCATCACTGGTGGACTGATCCTCGATGAAATAGGCATGGGGATACGGGAGGACATGGCACATTACATTGGTTTCTTTATTGGCTTGCAATGTTTCAGGCTAAAGGCAGGAAATAATTGTTACATCAATACAAAACATTTTAAAAAGCAAGTTAACGTAAAACTATTATGAATTAAACTATTTCTAACTAAAATTACGAATTAAAAATTCTCAAAGAATGAGTATTACATTAATACAAAACACGTTTAAGAAAAGGAAACGTAAAATTATTAGCAATTCAATCATTTCTAAGGAAAATTACGATTAAACCATTAACAAATGAGGAAAACACCTTGCTCAAGCAGCTTCTTGCCGATTCATGTCAGTTCGGTGAAAAAAAGTAAAGAAGAGGCAAAGAACAAAGTGATGTGGTTTTTTATGCCTTATACAAAGGTACTGAGGAGGTATGGTTCTTACCCTTAAACGCCGGAGCGGTAAATAAAAAAAAGAAAAATGACTCCCGTAATGCCGGAGGGGTTTGAGAGTGAGCGCGTAAGCGGAAAAAATATTTTTTTCAAAAAATCACAGCGCGCTTAGTTTTCAAGATTAAGAGTTCATTTTTGGCTCCTTTTTTTCGCATTGCTTGAAGTTTTAGTATGCAACCATCAGAAATGAAAAATATTATCATTATCATATATAAATAATGGCGATATATGATAGCGCAAAACCGAAATTTCATATATAATTGTATTCAAAATCGCGCTGTGCGCCAAACGGTTAGAGGTAACAAGTTGCTTTTTTTTTCGTTGTAATGTGCACTAAATTGCGATCATTTTGATATATAACACATTGTAAAACAATAAAAGCAACATCAGAGAAATATTATCACAAAATGATGCATGAATTCGTAGCACGCGGATGTAAAAAAATAATTTTTTAATAAATTCACCATAAATCGAAATATTGTTATAGAGACTTGCAATTTGTTTCAAAATGAAGGAAAATGATTGAATATTACGATACTGTAAGAGTTTTAGCTTACAAATGCAGTTTTTTACCCCATTTCGAACGAGTTTAAAGTTTGAACCGAATGTCGAATTTTTGTTAAAAGTTTTTTTTTTATATGCAAATATAAAAAATATGAGAAATGCTACAACCTTCCAATAATTTTTGTTATATTGCATGTTTTTGCGCACATTTTCATATATAAAACTTTAAAAAAAGCGTAATATGAAAAGGCTCAAATATTAGGAGAATGTGACCTACGCGTTTCTGAGATTTTCGGCCGAGAATAGGCGCGCGGACGGAATAAAAATATTTTTTTCAAATATTCACCATAAATCGAGATATTGTTCTAGAGACTTGCAATATGTTTTAAAATAAAGATAAATGATTGAATATTACTAGACTGTAAGATTTTTATGTTATAAATGCGTTTTTGACCTTTTCGGTTGAGTCAAAGTTGACCGATCGTAGTTTTTTTTCGTACTTATCGT
>NC_061095.1:36674136-36681919 GCF_015104395.2 Macrobrachium nipponense | reverse complement strand
TGCTACATTGACAGAGAAATCTATGGAATCTACTAATATTGGGAGAGAGCACACGAGAAAAAAAATAAAATAAAAACATTAAGATCATCTCCAGTACCCAATTTACCACAATGTTAGTACTGATGGAATGAAAGGCAATCCTCACCTACACATAGATGATGTCAATTTGGTCCAACACAGATGATGCTGACAAATTCATTCAAGTTTCCTTATCAAGGATTGATTGTAACTTCTCTCGGCTGCATGCTAAGTTCAATACTCATTAAGGCTCAGCTCAACAAAAATGGCATAATTTTCACATAAACGATTTTGTCTTAAAGTTTTGGGTTATGTCTATTTGTGATGGTACGCTTGTCTACGTGCATCATCTAACCATAGCTGGTTATTTGTCCTGAGTTTGATGACATTCGTAGAACCATGCATTATAAGATTTTAAGCCATCGGCATTTTATTTAATTTCTTTGAACAAATATAATAATAATGTCGTTGGTTTATATATTTTCTTAAAAGTCAATAGGACAATCCTCCTTTTCAAGAATCGGCTAATTTATAACTCTCTAATATTTGCAATTTATTGTTTTGAAAATTGAATTGCATCAAGAGCCTCTCTGAAGAGAATTTATTCTGGAGTCATAAGGAAACATTAGTAAAATTTATTTGAATATAGAACACAGAGGAGAGTAAAGATGAATGATGTAGGAATGGAAGGTATTAGTACAAGGCTGAGATATGTATGTTACAACTGCTTAGAATATAAAGTCCAAATAGGATAAGTGAAAACTGAAGAAGAAATAGTTAATAAAAAAGTGATATGTTCAAGTTCTGGGGAAATTTACAATTCACTGGCTAATCAGGTTCGCAAGAATTGTCTGGATGAATAAAAATTGGTGTTATTTTTATTTTGAAAAAAATAGAGAGTTAGCGTAGAAGAGTTTAGCAGAAAAATAAGCAGGGCAAGGAAAATATATGTACAAATGAAGAGTAAGCGCAAAACAGTAAAAATAGCAATTATATAAAGAAATTAAGTTATGAAATAATGCTCTTGTTAGGTTGTTAATAAAGCAGGACAATCACATAAAGCGTGTTGTCCACTTGAGCTGGAAATATAATATTGTATAAGTATGAGAATTAATTTTGAGAAGTTTTGTGAAATGTCTGCTTAACCGTCTGGTAACTGTTTTTATGTACCATTAAGTGATTTGATTTGGCAGTGAGCCTGTTTGATATGGTAAGCTATCAGACCAGATGGTAGAGTCACTGGGCTATAAAATCAAACGATTAAAGGCCCCCTTGAATATCAACTCGTAAAAGATGAGACTTCGGGAGATACGCCTCCTTTCCACTGAAATTTTCTTTCATTTGATAAAGACACTTTTCTTGATATGTAAAAGAGATAAAAAGACTATTATTCACTTTATAAAAATGTCCATGGGTTTTGTATTATTTTGAACTGACAAAATAGAAAACTATCCCACATATTTAACGAACAGAACATCAACTATAACTATGATAGTTCCAGAAGAGCCTAATACTTTTATTTACCTTCCATTAAAAATGGTTTCATGTAAATGGAGTTACTCTCTTCTTTTGCATGTAGTTAAAGGAAAAATATAAAGGTAGTTTAATTGTTAAAGATCAAATGAGATTAAAAAGATTGAGGAAATGTGCTGACAATCTACACACAATACAATTTATGGTAATCTTCATTTATAATTGAAATATTTCACACACTAGTCTGATGTCTTGTTTTATTCTCAAATATCTTTCATGCGAGTAAATATGCTGCAATCAATCAAACTTGTATATACACATACGCACACACACATACACACATAGATAAATAAGCGTTAAGTGTGTTTATGCTTTGAGCATTAACAAACCTGTTTATATGGCAGATTTGAAAAAAAAAAAAATTTGCGGCCTTTTTAAATGTTTGTACGTAGCGTATTCTTGACGTGGTACTCTCATTTATATAAGGCAGTGGTTAAGTTTAAAGCCCTATGTCCACACTGCCCAACAGCGATTGTAACAGCAAAACAGCAGCAGCAGCAGCAGCCTGAAGCAGCAGCAATCTTGCCGGAATCTCTCTCCCATACGCATCGCAGCATCCGAGCCAGGAATCCCGGCGATGTGGTAGTCAGCGTTAAGCACTTCAGAATCACCTCTAGGTTAGTCTGTTAGTTTCACACACACACACACATATATATATATATATATACATATATACATACATACATATCTATATATTATATATATATATATATATATATATATATATATATATATATATATATATATATATATATATAATAGATTTTCCCCATTTTGCAACTCAATACGCAAAATGGGAAGATCAAAAAGCACAAGAGAATCTCCTCTCTCTCTTTTTTATGTGTACGTATTAAGCAGCATATGTATTGAGTTAGAACAGCCCAGACTTCAAATGCACTGTTTATCCATCTGAGTGAAAAATCTCATTGTATTAATTGGGGTGATACCTTTCTAATTGCTAGATCTAATGATTTTGTTTCAAGAAATTTACTGGAATCAGCATTATGCAAATCACTAATAAGAACAACCTAAATCTTAGTCCGGGAATGTACCATTTGGACCCGTATATTTTGTAAAATGTTTATGAAGGACCTTAAAATAAATGAACTACTAATAAATTAGTCCCACATGTATATAGTATATTATCTCTCCCTCTCTCTCTCTCTCTCCTCTCTCTCTCTCTCTCTTGCTCGATATTCTCTCTCCCTCTCTCTCTTGCTCGATATATTTATATATATTTTTTTTACTCGTCTTTTCATTAGTAATTTTTTGGGGACATTTTAGTAAATTTCATGATGATAAGTTGTATATGCCTCCTTTTTTTTTCAAAATGTACTGTTTTCTGGATGAATCGTCTGTTGACCGCGTTGTGTATCCTCCAAGGTTGTTGGCTGCCCTCAGGCGTTTTCCTTGTTTCTGTAGAGTGAAATCGACCTATTGCTAATCTTATAGTGTCAGTTTGGATATTAGCCTACCTTGACTGTTTTTTTTTTTTTTTTTTTCCTTTGTAAGATCAGTTGTGGCCTGAGTAAAGGGTCGAACTAGACCGAAGTGCTTGGCTATCTCGCTTTTCATTTTATTCCTTCGTGGCAAAAACCTTTATTTATAAATATATATATAAATATCTATATATATATATATATATATATATATATATATATCTATATATATATATATATATATATATCTATATATATATATATATATATATATATATATATATATATATATATATATATATATATATATATATATATATATATATATATATATCATATATATATATATATATATATATATCTATATATATATATATATATATATAATATATATACATATATATGTATGTATATATATATATATATATATATATATATATATATATATATATATATATATATATATTTATATATATTCTTATGCTGTTGCTTTTTGCAATGCATAACCTTCACCTCAGTAACTATGAAATGTTGTGAAAGTGTTTGCAATATTTTCAGATTCCATTTTAATTTCCTTACAGTTTGCTTATAGTTAAAATGTTTAGTTATATATGTTCAAAATTCACAAAACAAATTTAAAAGTAAAGCAATAACATAAAATGTGAACAGAGAGAGAAATTAGTATTGTCCCATTCGAATAAGGATATTGCCGCCATCACTTGACATAAAAGGATCTCGAGTTCTCTGTTTTGTTTTGAGATCCTGTCAATCGTACAATGTATGACTTCTTTCGGACTTGTGTCTTTGTTGAGAAACCACGTGAAGATTTCATAATTTTTCTATAAGATACATCGTATTAGAAGCTTCAAGACCTTTTGCTTACGATACCATTAAATTTAATTTAAGAAAATATAGATTCTTATGTTATTTAACCATTTGATATTACAGATAAACTAACTCTTATATCACTCGATTTGACCAAAGAAAATTTGTTTACCTGTAAATACTTTAGATTTTCAAGTAGAAAGATTTGTGACGTCACTCATGGATATGACGACATTAATTCATTCAAGAATATTCTTTAATCATATCTTTATTTAAGAGACTTTTATTGTGTTAAATCACGTAATAATAAATATTACTTATGATTGTAATCCTCCTTTCTCTCTATTTATTGTTTTGAAAGAGAATTTTTAAGGCAATAGCTGTCTCGTTCCCAAAATGTTTGCCCAGCCAATTTAGACAAGGTCTACTCTGAAGTTTCCATACTAAGAGAGCAATATTCTTTTTCATTCGGATATCAGAGACGATTCGTGGTTCTTGTGTTTTCGGGAGCCCCTCTCTCTCTCTCTATCCCTGCGTCAGAGAATCCTGGTTTCACATTAACATAAAGATTTTATACATAGTGGTTGGTCACACATGAATTTTAGATTTAGTATTTCTTAGGTTTATTTAATATTGCTTAGTGCTTAATTGTGGAATCTGAACAGACATTGTAAAAGTGTGTAACAGACGCCTTGTGTGTAAGGGTTTATTGGTTATTTCAAAAAAGGCCTTCTAAAATTGGTATACCAAGGTAGGAGTTTTTTAAATAAGTTCAGTGCACTAAACTTACGCATAAAAGTGCTTGAAATACTGAAAGTACTTAGGTTATTCCAGTGGAACTTTTTTTACCATTTTTTGTTTAGATATTGGTGTGGGTGATTTTTTTTTTTTTTTTTTTTTTTTTTTTTTTTTTTTTTTTTTTGCATTTATCCATTTCTCTTATTAAAGCGATTTTTTTAATTTATTAATTTTTTATGGAAGTGTGATTAATGTTTTGTTATTGTTTACAATCACATTCACAATTTGATTAAATTGCGTGTTTTCATTAGTTAATTACAAATTAAGTTTAACACTTGTGAATTACTTTGCATTTCTTAGAATGCTTTTCAAGTTTTTATTGTTGTTTAACACTTGTGAATTAATTTTCAAATTTTAATTGTTACTTAACACTGAATTTTACTTGAATAATTTCATTTCTTGATTTTTGTGATTAATTTAAATTTACTTAGCAATTCATTGAAGAATTAATTAAACTTTGTGTTGTTTTTAAATAATAAATTGTGACTTTCACTTATAAATTTTGAGTTTAATAATAATTTTTTTCATTTACAGTTTTATGAGTGTTTACTTTTTTTCACCAATATATTTAATTTTTTTTAGGTAGAAATATCTTTCGAGGTCAAAATGATTGGAGAGAATTCCTAACTGGGAAACGTAACCTACCTTCCATTGTTCCCTTCAAGTGTTACCTCTGAAAATCAAATATTAAACTCTTGGCATATTCAAACTCCCGCTATAACAAAAAACATACTTTTTATTTCCCAAAATAGCTAACATGAAAATGGAATAAAATGAGTTAAGAAATATCTCAAAAAACGTTAAACTATCATATTTTTTCCAAAATCATATTTAAGCAATTACCCCCCTCTTATCTCTCTCTGTCTAAAAAATTCATAGTCTATCAGAAGTAAAAAAAAAATTAGAAAAATCCCATTTTTCTATATGGTGACTTCGAATCCATCTTAAATAAAGACCATAATTATCAGAAAATTAAACATTAAAGTTCGTCAATAAAATGTGCGTCGCACCTCACCACCCCTCTTTAGAAGCTGAACTTAATGTCACTAGAAAGGTATTAACTTTTCCAAAGTTTTTTCACTTTACCTTACAACAGACCTCCAGCGCCTCTTCTGTGGCGTGTTCCACACACAATCAATCAATATCAGGTAGAAATCGTTTAATTCTCATACCAGAGATTATATCTAATTTTCTGTGACTCATGTATGTACGTATTTATGCCCACTAACAGACGTACGGATACACGCATGCTACTTAACATACAAATGAACTCACGCTAGTTTGTTCCCATGTAACTTGCTAACCTTCCCAGTGGTTATCTCATGTCTCTGGAATGCAACCACGACCTCATTTATGCACACAGCGTGTTTTCTATTTGTTTTTTATCTCAGCATCTCGCTAACCGCAAGAGCTAAGGTTATCAACCCCACTATTTAATGTATATGTCCATCCTTTCCCTCTACCAGTGCCTAAAGAAATATATAGTATTATTGAGTTGTTTACCTTCAGCTTTGTTGAAGTGAGTTTATTTAACCAGGGAAATACTTAAAATTTTAAAAGTTGCTGATGGAGTGATGCACTTTAATGAATTTAATTACATATAAGATTACCTCACACCTGTTTTAATGAACTTAGTGTGATTTATAAGCTTTTAAGGGATCACTGTTGCCGTTAGAGTATTCAGTCGTATTTTATCTCTAATGAAGGTTCAGGTGTCTGGTTGTTGTGAGGCAACTATCTTATGATTGATAAGTGTAGTAACCAAATACCATTCACTTCGTCAATATATATATATATATATATATATATATATATATATATATATATATATATATATATGTATATATGTATATATATATATATATATATATATATATATATATATATATATATACTATATATATATATATATATATATATATATATATATATATATATATATATATATATATATCTATATGTATATATGTATATATATATATATATATATATATATATATATATATATATATATTATACATATCTATATATATATATATATATATATATATATATATATATATATATATATATATATATATATATATATATATATATATATATATATATATATATATATATATATATATATATATACACCACACAGGAAGGCTGCAGTTTTTTGGGAGGTATATTCATAAGGAAGCAAGGGAAGACATCTTCTGGTAATTTTCCAAAGCTTTATTAAGCAACATTTCGGGGCCCAGCAACATCATCCGAGCTGTAAAAAGATACACACATAAACCTAACAAAAGGACACATCCTAATAGCCAATATACATTTATAATAAAATTCATACACAAGAAAAAAAAAACACTCAGTGCTAAGATAATTACCATTTCAAGTGAAGGGAAGAGTACGATAGCTCACCATCCCCCCCCCCCCCCCCCCCCCACCCCCGCCATCGTGGCAATCAAATCAATGTGGACTTCAAGAAGCCTACGGGAGACCCCGACATTATTTCCTAAAATACAATTGCGACATGCAAATAATAACACACTGGAAGTCAAAGGAGAGCTCAACTTTTCATCAAATGTAAATAAGGATCCATTAGTTCATGGGTTTCTTAAGATTAACTGGCATTTTATGGCTGGACAATGTTCACGTATTAAAAGTGTAATTGAGTATAAAACGTTGCATCACTGACAAACGGGACAGCACTCACTCGCAATGAATGACATTCTAGGTGCAATTGGTCGGTCATTTTTCTCTGTTATTTATTATTTAATAACTTGTATAGGTGTTTAAAGAAAACCTTAGTTAAATATTAGCTATTCATGAGGTATTGTCGTAAAAAAGTTATCTTATTGTGAAATTCGGACCAGAATGTATATAAAGCGTTTAATATAAATCTAAAGCTACAAAAGCTGTAAAATTTTGAAACTAGTCCAGCAAACGTCTTTTTTCCTAGGGTGTAAAAACCCTTTGCGTTCCGGGACACTTCTATATCTAAGAAAGAGTTCTTATTATCTTTTTCAGAATCAATAGTAAACTTGATATTAGTGTGGGCTTCATTGGCAAATTGTGAGAAGGAATCAGCCCTGTCTTTGTATCTAAAATGAATTAGCGTATTGTCAACGCAAGGACAGTAAAACAGAGGCTGATTAGCTAGAGAGCAATTGTCAATGAAC
>NC_061095.1:36641636-36671636 GCF_015104395.2 Macrobrachium nipponense | reverse complement strand
CGTATAACGAAGAATATAATTAACAAGACCCATATCAGCCGACGAAGGTCTACAAGAACTAACTTCCACCTTCAACATCAAACTAAACAGAGGAAACGGGATCTTCAATCAACGCAACAGTTTATGAAGACGCAACTATGTCCTTCATCGAGAGGAAATACAAGCATTAACACCACGTTTGAGCAACTGTTGTCACTATTTCTTCGAGAATCTACACCGGACGAGAGCAGCATCGAACATCAACGGAAAGAAGAAAACAAACACAGGGAACATCACCCGATCACGAGCAAGGACGCAGAGTGTACAGCTAGACGCAGTAGTGCAAGGACGGAGGCTGTGACGTCATCAATCTTGGACTTCCCCACGCATCGTGCACCGAGAGAAGGACCGTGACGTCATCACGACTTCCGACGCGAGACTTAGACAGGAACTGAGACGTCATCCCATGTCAACAATCCTTCGCAATATAATCTGGAGCCTAAGTACCATTTTTATATCTATTCAGGTCTTTTTCCTCAGTGAAGTGTTGTTCATCAAGAGTCGATCATCCAGTATTCTGGGGGTGAGTTGTTCGCCATATTAATCTTCCTTCATTACAGAATCAATCTTCAACTACGAGTTCTCGCCCGCAGATTAATTTTTTTCTCTTCTCGTTGTCATTAACCGTTTCTTGCAGGAATTCTCCGTATAATATTTTATCATATTATCTGTATTTTTGTATCTTTTGGGGGATTTTCCTATTAATTATAACACACTTATACAGTACATTGCTTATGCGTTTACGTAGTGGTTGAGTGTACTCTTATAGATATTTTGATAGGATTGCAAGGAATAGAAGTGATAAGAAAAAAGTGAAAGTCGAAATGGCAACTACTCCGGCTGGCAACCCCAATGTGGTGACTCGTTAGCGCGAGGTCAGCGATTGTCCCTTTTCAAGGTCGGGTCAATGGGTTCCTGCCTCAAAATGTTGAGGCATGGATCTCATCTGTAGACGCCTCATTTAAAAGCAAAAAGCATCACAGACCCAGCAGTACAATTACAGGAGGCCAAGAGTTTCATTGACTTTGCAAAAGGGTACGCAAAGTGCGTATCTAAGGGGGGTTTTCTTTCCAAGAGGGCGCTTACATGGGACGAGTTCAAAATTAGATTACGTGCCGTGTATGGGGGTGAAGAGGCTTTAGATGTAGTATTGGCATTGAGAAATATCCTTAACCAAGCCTCCATGACTCAGCTCAATGTTGTCGAGCGGGCGGCGCTAATTGCCGACCGGCTAAATGAATATCAGGATAGTTTAAGTAACTCCGGGTGGGTTGCGGGTGCTAAAATCAAAGTGAAAGATTTTATCCGTTTGATCTACCTTACGTCTATCACTGCAATGTTGCCTGAAGCGTTAGTACGGTGTTTTGATAAAAAATTGCAGCCCGACAGTACGGAATTAGATGTGTATAAACAAATCAAAAAACACATGTCTAAATGTACCGACCTAGATCCTTCGCTCATTCAAGTTTTTTGCAAAAAATGAGAACAAGCCACCCAACAAGTAAATGTGTACATAATAATAATCAAGTTGCAGGGATGGTTTGTTATAACTGTAAACGACCCAGGTCACATGATTTCAGACTGTCGGACGCGTTTTTTTTTTGTTCAAATAACAATAGTTCAACTCATTCATATAACCGTTGCTACTCGAGGATCAACAGCAGAATGCTACAAACACGCAACCAGTTGCCAGTGCAAATAAAAAGAAGGGTTCCTCAGTACTATAAAAGAAGAAACAACCAAACGGAAATTCTGCACAACAGCAGAAACAAACAAATCGTGCTTCAGGTACCTCTGTTCCTGGGCCGTCTAGCCAGAACTCGCAAGGGCAAGCGAATTTTCAAGGTGTGATAAACAAACCAAATACCACGTAGTTCACTCCAAGGGGGGAGAGGGCGATGTTGGGTCATCAATATCAACATCTTTTGTATCAAATAATCAGTTTAATCATTTATCAGATCATTGTGAGACAATTGATTTTCCTATGAAACACACGGCCGAATCAAAAAAATCTGTGCAGGTTCCCGTAGATTTGCAACAAATTCATGCAATTATTAGTCAAGACGAGTTGCGACCAACCTTACATGCAGTAAATTTGGACCATAAGTCATTCACTTTGTTCTTTGATTCTGGTAGTCCACGTAATATCATGGATTTAAGGACTCATCATTTACTCTTTTCAAATTTCCCTATAGAAAAGTCCGGAATAAGGCTCTCAGGCATTGGAATAATGAATTAAATGTTGTGGGCGTAACTCATGTACAGTACAAGGTCGGTAAGCGCATGTTTGCTGATACCTTTGTCGTTGTACAAAACATTAATATGTATCCCGCAGTAATTATCGGATACCCGTCTATGGGCACTCAAAATATTATCTTAGCACCTGCAAAACACGGCGTGTATATCAAAGGGAAATTCTATAGGTCTTCTAATACCCTAAAATCAGTTTTAGATAATAAAGAGACAGACAGAGTTGTCACTTACATTACGGAACCAATCACCTGTCTCATGAACCAAGAAATAATACAGGCAACCCAACAGAACTCTCGCTCAGCAGAGCCTAACGTAACTTCAAATATATTAGTGCGTGTAAAGAGAACCTTGCCAGATCTGAAACATTAATCCTTTCCGAAACTCTGAAAAACACACGGAGTTATCCGTCACACAAGCCATTTATACAGTCGGCTCACAACAACAATGTAACATCGAAGTCTGTAATCATTTGAATACCACTTTAGTAATCCACAAAATCAACATATCTTGGATGCCGAAGTTTATAAACATCGCATTCTTACCGTAGCTGAGATAAATCACGCTCAATCAGTTGCGGATGAACCCCTTTTGCAATCTATAAAGAACAAAAATCAATAAGGACATTCAAAGAAGAAGAAATTCAGCAGAAATTTTTGAATCTTTTAACTAAATGTCATGATGTTTTTTCCACTACGGATGGAACCTTAGGAAAACGGATGTCATCGAGCATCAATAAGGCTCAAGGACAAACAGAAAGTAATCTATGTACCTTCGTACCGACTTCCTATGAAATTTCAGAATGAGATAACAGAGGAAGTAGGTAAAATGTTAAAAGAAGGAGTCATTAGGAAATCAAATAGCCCTTATAATTTTCCGTTAATAGTAGTACCGAAAAAAGATCGAACTTGGCGGATATGCGTAGATTTTCGTCGTTTAAATGAAGAAACAATCCCTGACAGATTCCCAGTACCATGTACGATGATATCATATCCTTACTAGGCCAGAATAAATATTTCACAAGCCTAGACTTACTAAAAGGATTTCATCAGATTCCGTTGGAACAAGAGAGTATCCCATACACTGCCTTCAGCACAGCCAGGGGACATTATGAATTTTTGCGTATGCCTTTTGGTTTACGTTGTGCTCCTATAACTTTTACTCGTATGATAAACATCGTGTTTGGAGACTTGTTGGGAGATATCCTACATGCCTACATGGATGACTTAGTAATCTTTTCCAACACATTAGAAGAACATTTACGTAAATTGGAGTTAGTGCTACAAAGATTAAGGCAGCATAATTTAAGGGTAAAGATAAGTAAGTGTGAATTTTTTAAAACAGAACTAGTCTATCTAGGTTTCACGGTTTCTAGTGAAGGTCTTAAAGTCGTCCACGATAAGGTGTCGGCTATCCGTAACTTTCCGATAACCTACTAACGTCAAGGGAATACAGCAATTTTTAGGATGAAGCGGCGATATCGCCGCTTCATCCGCAACTACTCAATCATAGCCGCTCCCCTAACCGATCTTATAAAAAAGGGCGTAGATTTCGTATGGTCTGAAATTCATCAACAGGCGTTCGATAAATTGAAAGATGAACTGTGTAGTTCTCCTATCTTGAAATTTCCTGACTTCGGTAAGGAATTTTTCATAGCAACAGACGCCTCAGACCTAGGAGTAGGTGGGGTATTGCTTCAACAATATGATAAACAGTTTTTCCCTATAGCTTTTATTCACGTAAACTGAGACCTTCCGAAAGTAAATATGCAGTAATAGACGGAAGGGCTCGCTAGTGTTAATTCACTCGTGCACTTTAAATTCATAATATAACGGTTATCCCGTCAAGGTTCTCACTGATCATAAGCCCCTAAAACCGGACTTCTTTAAAGCTTTAGTCACAGCCCCAAGCGAACTCGGTGGCACATGATCATTCGGGACTTTGGCGCGAGGATCGGGTATTTACCTGGGAAAGCAAATATCATTGCTGACGCATTATCACGCAACCCCTCTTCATCTTGTACCGAGCCATTAGCTGAATTAATAGATATCTCAACCTCCACGCCCGTTGTTAAAACTATATCTGAACAGGAAGATCTGGCTGGAGTGCTGAACTATTACAGACGGAACAAAGAAAGATCCGCAAATAGAAAAAATCTCATTGCGTTAAACGGAAATCCGAAGGAAAAGGAATACCTAAAGTATAAGCAGCAGAATTATATCCTGCAGGACAATATCCTGTGTAGATCCGTGACGAGGAAAACCCGCAACACACCGCAGTTGAATAACAACCAGGTGGTGGTGCCTATCTCACTCATACCCACTGTCTTAAAGTGGTTGCATGAAAATCCACTGCACGGACACCCGGGTTATACCTTGATGTCACAGAAAGCCAAATCCTTATTTATTGGCATACGATGCTTACAGATATAAAAAAGCACATAGCAAATTGTCGCACTTGTCAAGAATACAAAGGGCACACGAAGACACCTGTCAGCCTAGGGGCTTACCCCGTGCCAAATCAACCCTTTGAAAGAGTACATTTAGATTTATTAACAGGATTTTACGAGTCAGACAGAGGAAATAAGCACCTCCTAGTAATTATAGACGCTTTGACTCGATATACAGAACTTATAGCGCTTAAAACAAAAACGCGGTCGAGTGCGCTAGGAAGTTTTACGAGTGCTACATTTGCAAACATGGTTGAATTCCACACATCATCTCAGACTCGGGCGGGGAGTTCAATAATCATTTCCTAACTCCTTGTGGCGAATCCTTTGTATAAAGATCAATACCATGATCTATCACCCAGAGTCTAATGGCTAGAGGAAAGGGCAAATCGTAAGGTTTTAACATTTTAAGGGTCACCCTAGGGGGGCAGACCCAAACTGGACATTGCCATACCTGCGGTACTAAGCACACTTAATCACTCGTATCATGTGTCTATTAAAATGACACCGCACGAGGCACTGTACGGTATCCCGGCCCGAACGCCTTTCCACATCTTAAAGCCTACAACTAATTTATCAAATCCTCTAAAGGATGTTATGGATGCAAGCATAAGTCGTATAATATAATTCGTAAGAATTTAGAAGAAGCACAAATCATAAAGAAAATAAAATCATGATAAAATAGCTAAGCCAACTAGAACATATGCCCGTGGGCGATCAGGTATACATACAAATACGTACGTAAAGGTTTAAATTATAAACTGACACCTAAGTTTGAAGGCCCGTTTAACATTTTAGAAAATTTAACGGCCAATAGAGTTAGGGTTCAAAATGTATCCAACCACTGATGTGAGAATAGTCCCATTGGCACATATCAGAATCTAAAGAAAGGTAGATGGAGTGAGGGAAAAAATGGTTGTATTTATGAAACTTGTATAATAATTCATATATATATATCTATTAATCATATTGTATGTAAACCTATCTTTTACGCGAGTTATTACATATGTGTTACTCATTGCAGGTTTCAAAAATGAATCTGTTATTGTTAGGAGTGATATTGTGTATTCAGACATCTTTGTTGTATGGAAAGAGCGCTAGGACGAAAGAAATAGAATTTAATCATGGCTCGATTATCGAGAGAATAGATGATGTATTTATCGTGTCAAGTAATATTGTTATAGAAGTAGATATGCATGCTATTTTCTTGCCTGAAGATGACGTCCTTAACTTAAAGAATGACCTGATGAGGTTTGGTATTTCCCTTAAGGAAATGCACGAACGTAATTTTCATGCTAACTCAGAGATTTAGCTAGCTCAAACACTAAGCGTCGCGGAAATGTTGTCTTATGACATACAAAAATAAAACCGCCGAGGCAGAAGAACTCGCTCGTGACCTGCTGATGTGGTCTGTGCGGCACAATACTCTTGAACGCCGCAACCCGCTTATTCTGGCTGGACTAAACATCTTAGGATCAGTTGCGAATCTAGGCTTAGGAATCTCAAATCGCCTTAAGATAAATAATCAAAATAAAAGAATTGAGTTTTTGCAACACAAAACAGAACTGGCTTTATCTGAACTTCGCAGCCAGTTATCTTCGATCAATCAAATAATGAGTATCGTTAATGAACATTCAAATAATATCGATCAGTCATGGAAGTTCAACATTTGCTGGCTACGTTAGCTACTATAAGTTCGAAAATAGATCATATCCGTGTGAAAATATCACATTTTATTGAAAAGTCAAAAGATTACGTAGAGAAGCAATTACGTTAGCAACAAAGGGTGTGTTATCTCCTCACCTCATGCCTATTAAAGATCTGACGTTAACTTTGGAAAACGGACGGGAGAAGCTAGGTTATATTCCTTTATTAGATGCCCATAAAGTAGAGGTCTATTATAGCCTATATCAGTCAGCGTTGAAAATTATAGAATTATGATCACAATTCCTTTTGATTCTTCCGATGCTTGGCAATCATACAAAATAGCACCGTTTCCTACTTTCATGACGAATAACTCAAATCCAGTAATATCCAATTTAACGGGGCATGTACTGATTTCTTCTGATAAGAAATCATTTACATCATTAAAGACTTAGATAAACTCACTCACTGTTCAGAAGCCATGAATAATAAAATTTGTACAGCTGACTCTTTTGAATTCCTATTACTATATCAACGGATTCATGTGAGTTAGACATAGTGCTAAACGGCTCTCTCTCTCATACAAGCGAAGGTTGTCTGGGGAAAACTTTATCCCTTTTACGGTAATAAATTCAATTACAGGATGAATAATGGTTCCTGGATCCGTTATGATAAGGCCGGATTCGACGTCGTGTGTCCGGACAGTACCACCGCCCATGCCCCTATCTTCGTAGCAGCCGATGGTTGTACGGGGACATCTACAAACTACACCGTCAGAGGGGTGGCAACACGATAATACGTGAGAAGGCGTATTTCGCGAACTACACGTGGGCTTCCACAATCATCCCGTCACTACCTCTCCCATACAACGCGCGAGTAGCTCATCGTTTGACGCAACAAGCTGAGATGACCCACGCGTCATCGACTTATGCAGGTGGAGAAAATCTTCGCTACTACATTCTGCTAGCCGTGTTCAGCGTGACGGCCATATTGGTTATCGCCGTCAACATCTTTGCTTGGCGTAGGCTGAGGCGTAAACAGAAGGATCTCCAAGGGAACGTACTGGCCCGTCTAGATGACGTACCCGTTAAACTCAAGTCGTTTGCGTTTAGGGCCGCCTGAACCTGGCCACTTCAGTTCGTGCTAGGGAATTGTCTGGAATTGTGTTGTGTGTGAAAAGCGGCCCGTATGCTGGCAAAAATGTAGGACAAGAAAGGACTCACGCCTTTGCATTTGAACAGTTAAAGTATCTCCAGGGCGCCTAATAAAGCATTATAGCCCAATATTATACTTAATATATTCCTAAAGGTATTTTCGGGGCACACCTAATAAAATATATCAGCCCTATTTATTGCTTTTCTGCAGATTTCCATAGTTATACTATTATACCATTGTACAATTATATTTATCTATTACAAAGAGTGTCAAGTACTCTTTAACAATTATCCATGATCATGCTATAATCATTATTTAGTAACCATTATTCTTAATCAGGTTACCTGTTATCATATTAATCATGTATACATGTTTTGATTTTTATTTCCTTTTTATTATTTTTGGGTACCTAATCATTAGTATTACCAAACATGGATCTATATTTTCCATGCATTTATCTTTGTTTATGAATATGTCAACAAGGGTATGTAACAGAACCTTTTTATGCATTTAATCACTTATTATGTTATACCTAGACGTATGTTACGAGCACGCTCCTATGAACAATGTTTAAAGTAATTTTTTTTTTTATTCAAGGCTTGAATAGGTAGCAGTCCGAGCCTAATGTAATAATTACATAAATTAGATTTACAAGATCTGTAAATATAAACCCATGACCTGAGGTCATGGCATTAGGAGGGTTCTACGTGACCAAAGCAGACCTAGATTACGCTATGCGCTGTCTGCAGTAGCCTGATCTAGCTCAAAGCTTTGTCAACATTTTATGTTTATGATAACTTTGCACAACAACTTCCATGGGAAGCGGTTGACCTGTTAACCTACGCCGGAAACTTGTAACTTCCGAGCCGGCGGACTACGTATGTTTTTTATATGAATTGCTTAGATAGCTAATGTTCCGCTATCGACGCGATGCTTTAGAATGGCAGTTCCGCGCCAACCATCAAACATATCGGTCTTCCGACCGAGCTGCATCTCCTAGTATGGAGTTACAGAATAAAGTTGTTATCTTGTTCAACTTGCCTGTTTGAATCATCTCCTTTAGTCAAGAAAGAACCTCTCTACTAAGATATCCAAGGGAGATGAGAGGAACCAACCAAAAATTACGTTACGAATGACAGTCGTAAGGGAGAACACAAAAAGTCTATCGCCAAGCGATAAGACTTAGATATATATATCCTATATATATATATATATATATATATATATATATATATATATATACCCTATATAGGATATTATATACATATATATATATATATATATATGATATATATATATATATATATATATATATATATATATATATATATATATATATATATATATATATATATATATATATATATATATATGTATATGTGTGTGTGTGTGTGTGTGTAACTGAATCACGAAAGTTTGGAACGTGATAAATGCATAAATAAAGGTATAAGCCACAAGGAAAGTGAAGCACTGGATTGCTACAAGATCTTTCGACTCAACGTCCTTTACTTTGCAGACTGAGTGACATATATGTGAAACTGAGAGGAAAAGGAAGGGTCATATAAGTGACAGATAGGGATTATAAGGAGATTAGTACCTAGGATCCAACACACCTGGAGAATGAGTAACCTTCCCAAATGATCATAAACATGAGTACAATTTATTAGGTTTACAAAAATATTAAGTCCAACTGCTCAAACACAGGGACAAGACAATTAAAGGATAATACAGGACAGCAACTGAGCATATTCAAACCTTTGGTAAACAAAAACTTATTCACAAAACACATTAAACATATATATACAAAGAAAATATCTATGAGGCACCTAGTTTGTATTTAAGCATGTGATTGTATCTTTGAGGTCATTCTTAAACATGTTACACACACAATGGTCTAAATGAAAGAGGCCACGATTAATATTAAAATTACAATGGGAAGTAAGTTGTATAATGGCAGATTCTAAAATATTTTGTGATAAGACATCTTTTGATCTTGCAATTACTGAACTACCAAACCAATTTATCCGGTGGCTGTTTTCACTTAAATTAATGAATATTGCGTCAGATGTTTGCCAAGTTTGGACACAATATTTATGCTGTTTGATTCTTACTTCTAAGCCCTTCATATTTTGCCCAAGATAAAAGGAGGGGCAGTCCATACATGGAATTTTATATATTATGTTGTTGCTTCCCCTGGGGCCATTTTTTATTAACATTCCTTTTAGTGTGTTATTATAGGAAAAAACGAGGTTGACCTTAAAAGATTTTAATAATGATTTAATGATTTCAAAATTGCTAAAATAAGGCAAGCTGAGAAAGTTCCTAGAAGTTTCTTTCTTCGTGTTACTTATGTTATAAAACTTTTTTTTGGTTTTATTATAGCAAATATCTAATATATGTGAAAGATAACATAAATCCCTATTTTTCTTATGTATTCAATTCGTGATCCAAATATTGGGGGATGACAATGCACAATGCTCGTAAAAACATAGTAAAGGACGTTGAGTCGAAAGATCTTGTAGCTACTCCAAGGTTTCTTGGTCTCCCTCTTCTTCTTCCTTGAACCTCCATCCCCATAGTATGTCTCCCAGCGTGGTCCTCATCTCTCCTCAACAGGTGTCCATACCATCTCAGCCTCCCCTCTTGCCCTTTCTTTGATACTTCCACCACCTTTGTCGACCCCCTTATGTAGTCATTTCTGATCCTATCCTCTCTTATCACCCCAGACATCCACCTAAGCATTCTCATTTCTGCCACATTCTTCTTCTTCTGCTCTGTTTTTCTCATGCTTGCTGTTTCCATACCATACAGCATTGCTGTTCTTACCACCATCTTGTGAAATTTTCCTTTTAACGTAAGTGGCACTCTTTTGTCAAAAAGAACTCCAGAGACCGTTCTCCAGTTGTTCCAGCATGCCTGTACCCAATGTTTTACTTCTTCTTCCATACTTCCTCCAGTGTTAAAAAAAGATCTAAAATACTTAAACTTATCAACTCTCTTTACTTGCTCTCCACCAAGCTGAATACTTTCTCTATCATCTCCCTCAGTGGTGGTACACATATATTCTGTCTTAGATCTACTTATTAACCTCTACTTATTAACCTATGACCTTGAGATCAGGCAAAAACATATTATATCACAATAAGGTTGAAGGCCTGCTTCAAAAAGGGGGATGATTTAGTAAAACTCTGATGTTTAACTTAACCTATTATATTTGCAACACAACTAATATAAGACTGGTCAGAGTAACTGAGGAAAAAAAATAGTCCCTTACTACATAATGAAAAAGCAATGTGGTATATTCTTGAAGGAATACACAATAGAAGTCGCTTCAAAGGCACCCAAAGATAGTGGGGAAATCCAATATTGTACGCAAGTTGATGCTTATATACCACAGCTTACTAACTCCTAATTTGTAATCGAAAATACTCATGATTACTTCTCTGGAATAAAGTGTCTGATTAAGGAATCTAGGAATTGCACAGAAGATGCCTGGAAATTAACATAATTATGGTAATTCAAAATTTAACAGTTTACGTTACACTTCACTTAAATCCTTTGCAATTTGAAATAGCACAAATAAAAAGGACAATACAAGTCTCAGTACAGGTATGTCGCACAATGAAAGGGAAACAGTAAAACAGTAATAGGCTAACAACGATGTGACTGGCTAACAACCTTAAAACTTGGCAGTTTACCGTGTCAGGAGAGGTGTTTCTCGTACTTAAGGGGTAGGACAGCGATGAGGGGGGTCAAGTGAAATAACACCACAAAATTATGCTAGGCCCCCACAGCCACGTGGTTTAAGATGGGGAAGTTCCACAGAGCAAGGAGAAAAGGACAGGTGTGTCCTGGACAGCGTCTGTCAGATTCTGGAAGCGAGTCTGCCGATCTGAGGCCTTTTATAATCTCCCCAGTATAAGAAGATTCTTGCATCCAAGTGGCTTCTTGCTGGGGCATGCTGACCTCGTGGCAAGATGGCGGCGCCCACGAGATCGATCCTCTGTATCCTCTCATGTGACATGTCTCAGGCGAATATTTGCATTTCTCCCTGATCAGTACCTGCCCTTTAAGGTTGTCATCAGTTCATGCGAACAAAGAGGAGGATTTAAGGATTACTCAAGGAGACAAAGAGTAGAAGGATTAATGGAAGGGGCTAATGGTACCTGTAGTTTTAATTAGAATGAGAAGAATTAATATTTTCCTTATTCTTCTCTAAATTACAATTACTAACGGCTGGAGAGTTTGCTTGGATCAGGATTTATCTATAAGACCTCCTCAACCGTACATCTTCTAATACCTAGAAATATTTCACTTTGCTAAAGGTGGAAAAGAGTTTTATGGCTCTGAGACATATAGTCTTCAATTTATCATCCCCTGTGATAGCAAGACATAGTCAAATGACTGATAGGGCCAGAATACTGAACTTGGCACTCTGCAATAGCAGAGCTCTGCTAGAGGGATAATACCTTAGTAAGGGCATAAAATTAAGGAGAGATGTTAAATTTAAGAGTGAAATAAAATCATACCAGAAGAATTAATAAAAGGTGATACGAAGAAACTAACACAAGAAGAAACCTGGCATGCTCTCCTGGATAGAAATGCCTAGTTCTCAAGATAAAAGTGAGGCACTCTACCATGAGCATGAGTGCTAGAGGAGTTCATCAACTCTCTCTTAGGTTTATTTGGAGCT
This sequence comes from Macrobrachium nipponense, assembly GCF_015104395.2. Taxonomy (NCBI): domain Eukaryota; kingdom Metazoa; phylum Arthropoda; class Malacostraca; order Decapoda; family Palaemonidae; genus Macrobrachium; species Macrobrachium nipponense. Next base: position 36,659,406 of record NC_061095.1, on the reverse strand, counting down.
TTCATGCCTTCTACCTCAATTCCACGGATTTCTCGCAGGTTGGTGTTTTGACTCCATGTATTGACTTGGTGGAACCAAGTTTGAGGAAGTTAGGGGAGTGCTAGCTGATCTGGTTCTTGTGACAACTAGAACACAGATATTCCTTACAATTATTTGGCACTAGTTCTCAAAGCTCATTAAGTTCATTGGCCAGTTGAGATATGGCAGAATCCCAGGATGATGTGGCTGCTGAGGACTAGGAAGAAGGGAAAGAGATTGGTATTGACTGAGCAGCTAATAAGTTGAGGTGACTGACTCAGGCCCGTGTTGTGAGGCTGCACCTTTATGTGAGCTCCTGCTGTGGTCATGGGAATCTGGGGGAGTTCCTAATGAAACTGGGTTGCCCTCTCTCTCTGGCACTGGTAATGGAGGCAAAACAGGAAGGAAGAGGTATCCCAGACTGGGATCTCCAGGAAGGAGATTCAAGGCCTGGTCTGGCACTTGCACTAATGCAGTGTCAGGCACAGGAATCAGGGTTGGAATGTGCTCAACAGCCAGACTGGCTGCAGTCTGGCACTGCTCAGGGTGCTGAAGTGCCCTGGCAGTGGGTTGAAAACTGGACGTGGAGTTTTGAAGGTTCTATGTTTGAAGATGAAGGAACCTGGGACTGCTCAGGGCGTGCAAGTGGCACTGGCAGTGGCTTGGAGGTAGGTCTCTTATGATGCCCTACAACTGAGGAAGTTGTTACAGGATTAGAACCCTTGGTTTGTCAAAAATGAGGAGGGCACTAGAAATCTTGCCCCAGGAGGAGGTCATACCCTCCAGAAATATAGCTTGTTATTGCAAAGGTACATATTTTGGAACATTGAAGTCTTGTACTCTCAGCTGGACTGTATGAAGCATCAATTTTACATGGATGATACCTTCTATTGTGATAAGCTGGTATTGATCGATCTTAGCACCATGGAACCTATCTTCCTGTATCAGGGAAATTTGCCCACCAGAGTCATCGAAAGCTCTAACTTGACATGCAGGATAGTTACCTTGTAGAGGTGCCAAAGATATATGGCCCTTAGCTTGGGGGCCTAAAAAAAAGGGTGTGTAACGGTCATGGCAATGGCAGGTATATTACCCTTTGGGTACCCCCATATCTTGTGGACATGTGAACCTTCCTTCCAGCCACAGTCTCTTCAGAACGTTTTATGGAAGCCCCAATGGGGGCTGAGATGGTGCCACAGCTTGCAAATTTGTGGTCACTAAGCCATGCAGTACCGCCTTCTGACAATGGTGAAGAGTCCTCTCTCGTGGTGGGTAGAAGTGGGGAGGTTAATAATTCCTCCTCAGAATCACCCTAACAAAATTTAATGAGTCCAGGGTTGGACTGATGAGTCTGCCTCTTCTGAGGTGAAGTGGGCAAGAGTTGAAGAGGCAAGAGTATTGCAGCATTCAGAAGGAACTTTTGGGTTTATTACTTGTTCATGGTCAGACATACAAATGGAAGGAGTGATGTCAGCGACATTAGAGTCAATCGTCCTAGAATCCAAAGCTGGGAAGGGCTCAATGGCCAAATGGAATGAAGCTTTACACAGATCAGATGGAGGCACTGACTCAGGAGAAAACACTGGCTTATCTGCTGGAGTGGATGGTGTCATGGGCATTGGCTCAGGCTCTCTCCAAGGCTCGGGAGAGAGTATGCTACATAAGTCTAGTGCATCTGTTTGTGAGAGCTGTGTTTGTGGAAGATTTGGTCTCGGGAGCTCACGGCCTAGTATGGCCTCGTAAACATCATGAAATCTCTCCACCACTCCTAGGCAGAAATGTTTTATTTCATGGCTCCTCCTGTCCAATAGGGGCACTTTTACCTTTAGGAGGACTGTGGGGATGGTATAGGTGATGTCATCTCTCCATTAAAACTATTTCTTTGTCCCCTCTGACTTGGGCACCCTTTGGCAGCGCCCTTTATGAAATGAGAGAGGTTGTTGCTTCTACATCAGACAGGGGCGTTATCCACTGATAGGCTTCAGGAGATTCATTGTTAGGGAGGGTGAAATGGTTATCACTCCAGAAGAATCCCTGGAAAGTGCCTTGGTATGGTAGGGACAGATTCAGGCACTGGGCATAACCCACAGAATTACCCCACATGCAACACTTATTGCAGAACCTCCATATCCATCTCTTACTAGGAGTCCAGACCTTGGGCTGGAGCTTTTGAGGCAAGGGAAGAAATTACCTTTAGGATGCACAGTAAAGGCACAGTCAAATATGGAATGAAAAGCAGTACCAGGAGTAACACGGAATGGGAGTGCCTTTTCAGGAAGGTGGCACTTACCTAGAATTTTGCTCTCAAAATGTGGATATGTTGGACTGTGGATGGTCCGAATTGACTAGAGATAAGCAGTCCCATAAGGACTTGGATTGTTTTAAATGAACGAATAGGAAGTCTTTACTGGACTCGGGGGTTCACAATAATGGATATAATGTTTCTAAATGGATGGAGAATGTTCGAAGGAACAAGTAAAACATCTCAAATGGAATGAAATTTCAAAAAAAAAACAAATGTAGGTAATGTCTCTAAATGGACTTGGGAATGTTCAAAGAAAAGGGTATAACTTCTCTAAATGGACGGAAAGTTCAAAATAACAGATATAATGTCTCTAAGTGGATAGGGAATGTTAGAAACAACAGGCATAACGTCTCTAAATGGCTGGAGAGTTCAAAATAATAAATATAACGTTTCTAAATGGACAGAGAATGTTAATAAAAACAGGTATAATGTCTTTAAATGGATGGATAATGTTCAAAATACCTATATAATGTTTCTAACTGGACAGAGAATCTTCAACAGAGTAGATATAATGTCCCTAAAATGGGCTTGGATTTAGCATAAGGTTTCATGCAAGCCTAAAATAACGGTTTGGTGAGAATCATCCAAGCTAGCTGATTTGGTTAAAATAGGAAGGCTTGTGTAGTATTTAATACCGGTTAGAAAATGAAGCAGGAGTTTCAGGGAATGAAATATATAATAAACAAAGGGACATCCAGTACCACTTAAATCTGAGGAGCTTGGTCGTGTATGTTACATGGGATTGGGTGAGTGGCTATATAGTGCAAATCTTGGTTGAATTTTGATTTGGTGGTGGCTCGCTCAGAGGTAATGGTAAATACTCATGTAAGGTTTCATATGATTCAAGCATATAACAGTTAAAGAATTTTGCTCTTGCAAAGGGAACTGCTTGAAATTAGAATGTATATATGCAGCCTAAAATAAATATTTCACGTTCTTACAAGGAAAACCATTTATTATTACCTTATAAGACCTGATTTGGGCTCGTGACCGAACTATATACACGTTTTTCTGAATTTCATATGATGGCTGGACAGCTCAGGGTCAGACTTTGGCCTACATCACGCACACCTGTTGAGCAAAACCTTACTGAGAGTTAAATATTGGGAAACAATCTAGCAGTTCTGGGAAAGCTTCCTCTTGACTGGAATGAATGAGCTAAAAATAACTTGAATGAGATTAAGATTTACCAGGTGCGTTGTAAAGAAAATAACATTAAAAAATGCATATATAAAAAAATATGGTCTCGCATGGGCGGAAGGGAGTTTTACTCTTTCATGAGATTTATTTGACAAATAGAATAATATATTCCCCTTACAAATTCCTAACCTCAATGAGAGAGAGAGAGAGAGAGAGAGAGAGAGAGAGAGAGAGAGAGAGAGAGAGAGAGAATAACTCCAGGGAGACTATTATTCCCGTGTTAGCCTTATGAATGTGACTAACTAAGAATTAAGACCTTCAAATTTTGTCTAACACATGGACGAAAGAATAAGGGTAGTATTCCTTTTATTAACACTTCTTATTTCATTTTTCATGTTGCCTAAGTAGCCTAACGTGAAAAAAATCATGCAAGGCTCTCATGTTCTATCCATAAAATCTCGTGTGAGGGTTAATAATGCTCTATTCTCATGAACTAATCTAGCATGCATGTGGTCTCACAATACCTAACATATTTGCAATTATTTTTGGCTCACTAACGTTTATAAACAAAGTATATCGACACTGCTACATACTCTGTAGAAACCTTGCTTCACTTGTGTGCATTTAAGGGGCAACTTATGTTAATTTAGCAAGTACTATTCAGCTGATAAGATCTTGCAAGACTGGGGAGGTCGCCACTAATACGCCTTTTTCCGGGGGATCTTCATAAATCAAGGGGTTACGCTAAAGATCCACAGAACTTACCTTAGATGACGCAAGATTATTAATCTCTTGCCTTCAATTCAGGCGAAAACGTGGAGATTTGGTAAACCTCTGGGGTTTAAATGAACTAATTATGTATACAATAGAATTAAAGTAAGACTGGTTAGCGTAGCTGAGAAAAAGTACAATAGTCTCGCACTGCACGATGTAGAAGAAATGTGGTAAATTCTTGAAGGAAAACACAATAGAACCCCTCTTCAAAGGGATCATGAGGTAGTGGAGAAAGTCAGTATTGCTCACAAGTTGATGCACAGAAACCATAGATGAGGAGAAAGTCAGTATTGCTCACAAGTTGATGCACAGAAACCAAGATGAGGGAAAAAAGTCTTATTGCTCCAAAGTTGATCACAGAAACTATAGATGACTAACTCCTAATCTGTAATCGGAAAATGCTTATGATTACTTCTCTGGAAAATGGCGTTTGATCAAGGAATCTAGGTGTTGCACAGAGGGTGCCTGGAAATTAACTCACGTTACATTACATTTACATTACAGTTCAATCAAATGCTTTCCAATTTGAAGCAGCACAAGTAAAAATGGTAATTCAGTTCTCCATGCATGTATACCACTCAATGAAAGGAGACATAAAAACAGTAATAAGCTGACAGTGATGTTGCTGTTTAACAACCTTAAAACTTACTTGGTACTTTACCGTGTCAGGAGAGGTGTTCCTCGTATTTCAGGGGGTCCAGTGATCAGGGGGTGCAAAGTGAAATAACAACACAAAATTATACTAGGCCCCCACAGCTACGTGGTTTAAGATGGGGCAGTTCTAGAGAGCAAAGGAAAAAAGGACAGATGTTGTCCTGGACAGCAATCTAATGGATTATAAGAGCGAGTTCTGCCGATCCGAGGCCCTTATAATCTTCATAGCCTATGAAGATTCTTGCATCCAGGTGGCAGCAGTGAGCGTCTCTGTGGGAGCATGCCAACCTCATAGACAGACGGTGGTGCTGACGAGATCAATCCTGTGTCACCCTCACAGTTGACTTGCTTCAGGCGAAGGTTTGTGTTAGGTATTTATGTTTATAACTACCTATTACAGAGGTTATATTTGTGTTTACATATACTTACTACTCATTAAGTATAACTACCCTGTTACTATCTTGTCTTCTTTAAACTGTATATCATTATAAGTTAGTCTTAAAAATAAATGTCATTCAGAAAGGATCTATCTGAGTTTCGTGTCCATCCAAATATACTTCAATGGCGACGAGGAACTGACTCACGAAAGGGAAAATTAAGGATGGCGCATTTGGGTAATATAGCAGCATTTGACAAATCCGAGGACTTTGAAGATTATGTCGAAAGGTTTGATCAGTTCTGCTTAGCAAATGACATAACAGAGGAAGATAAGAAACGGCAGTTTTCTTGAGCGCCGTCGGCGCTCCTACATATGGACTTCTGAAGACATTGCTTGCCCCTAATAAGCCCTCATCAAGACTTATCGAGAACTTACTGAGGCTTTTGAAAAATCACCTCCACCCAAAACCCATCCTGATAGCTGAACGTTTCAAGTTTTATAATAGGAAACAACGTCCAGGAGAATCCATCACTGATTATGCAACGGAGCAACGGAAATTGGCGGAAACATGTCAGTTTGGTGCTTTTCAAGAGGAAGTTTTAAGAGACTGTTTGTTATTGGATTGGCCAACCGCTCGGCACAGAGGAAACTATTAAGTGAACAGGAGCTTGACTTAAAGAAAGCATTTTCGATTGCTTTAAGTCAGGAAATGGCTGATGAAAACGTCACGAAGATTCAGGGTCAACTCAGGAGGTAAAAAAGTTGTTGGGCCGAAAGCTTCTCTCCTTGAGTGTTACCGTTGCGGGAAGACAAACCATAAGGCTGATGTTTGTTTCCATAGGATACTGAGTGTAATGGGTGTCATAAAAAAGGACACCTTCGTAGAATGTGCCGAATGGAAAATCACACCACAGTCCAATCGAAATTGGGAAATATGGAAGACAAGGAAGGAAACGATCGAACCGGTCAACATGGCAGAGGAGGAGACCAGCTGCTCGAAAGAAGAAACTACAGAGTGCAAACTACAGGATGAAATTGGTGCATAACATTGAAATACTGTGTTAAGAAAATGAAAGCAAGACACAATAAGGTTCCAGAGATAATAGTGAAAGAAAATTAACATTAATTGGGATACCAATTGATACCACTGGACACGGGAGCTCGGTGTACACTGATAAGTGAAGAGTTCTACGCTAAACATCTGAAAAATACAGTACTTCAATCCAGCGATATTGTGCTGAAAACCATGACGGGAGAAAAAATAGAAGTCGTCGGGATATGCTACGTAACTATGGAAGTTCATGGACACAGAGTGGAGGAAGTGCCATTGTATGTGGTACAGGGGAATGGACCTGCCTTATTCGGTAGGGACTGGCTGCATTTTGCGAAATTTGACTGGAAAAAGTTAGCTGTAAATCATCTGCATTCTGGTATTCTGAAAACCTCAAAGTTAGAAGAACTGTTAAGGCAATATGGTGATGTCTTTGATGGTGAACTGGGTACAGCCAAGAATATAAAGGCTCATATTCGTGTGAGAAAGGATGCAAAACCAATCTTTTATAAAGCGAGGACAGTTCCTTATGCAATCAGGGATGCTGTGAATGCAGAACTTAAAAGACTAGAATTGGAAGGAATTATTGAGAAAGTTGACTATAGTGAGTGCCCGTTTCAAAAGACAATGGTTCTATTAGGATCTGTGGTGACTTCAAGGTCACCATAAATCGTCATGTGGAAAACTGTGAACATCCAATGCCAAATCCAGATGAACAATACCAGCGACTGAACGGTGGAAAAACTTTCTCAAAGTTAGATTTATCGCAAGCTTATCAGCAAGTGGAATTAGATGAGGAATATAGGAAATATGTCACGATTAACACCACTTGGTTTGTACCGATATACACGTTTACCATATGGTGTCTCAGCAGCACCACAACTTTTTCAGTCTTTAATGGATAAAGTTCTGCAAGGAGTGCCTTGTGGATGCAACATAGATGATATTAGTCTTACTGGGAGAACCGAAGCTGAACATTTACACAATCTTGAAAAGGTACTTGAGCGGTTGCACATCAATGGGTTGAAATGTAATTTGTTGAAATGTAAATTTATGAAGCCCTCCTTGAAATATTTGAGTTTCATTGTAGATGAAGAGGGTATTCATATGACGGAGGATGCCATTGCAGCAGTCACGGAGGCACCAAGGCCAGAATCAAGGTCTGAAATGCAATCCTTCCTGGGGCTGGTAAACCATTACCGTCGCTATGTGCCAAATCTCTCATCAGTCGCAGCGCCCCCTCTCACGGGAATTACTGCATAAAGACAGAAAATGGCATTGGTCACTAGAGTGTGAAAGAGCTTTTTCAGAGATTAAAAAAACAAAAGCTGACCACTGAAACAGGAGTATTTAGTGCACTATGATTTGAGTAAACCTGTGACGTTGGCAGTAGATGCATCACCCAAAGGACTTGGAGCAGTGCTTTCCCATATCACCAGTAACGGAGAAAGACCAATTGCTTATGCATCAAGAATGTTAACCAAAAACCACTGAACGTAACTATTCCCAAATTGAGCGTGAGGGATTGGCAATCATCTTTGACTCCGGAAGTTTCATCAATATTTATATGGTCGTAAATTCACCCTTATTACAGATAACAAACCACTGTCATACATTCTGGGACCCAAGAAGGGCATTCCAGTCCTTGCAGCTGCAAGAATACAACGCTGGGCTATACAGTTAGCAGCTTATGATTATGACATTGAATTACGTCGTTCAAAGTGACAATGGAAATGCTGATGCACTCTCACGGTGCCTTTACCAGATTGTGACTCTGATGCATCAGATAAGCATGTAAACTGGACACAAGAAGCAACTGCATTTAACATGCACCAGGTGAACTCTCTTCCTGTAACTGCGAAATCTGTTGCAAGGGAAACTTTGCATGATGCTGTACTGGCTAGAGCTTTATATTATACACGAAATGGATGGCCAGACTCTGAGGACATAGCACAGGAACTGAAACCCTTCCATAGCCGTCAGCGTGAGTTTTCAATTGAAGAGGGATGTCTTCTATGGGGTGCCAGGGTGGTAATACCGTCGAGATATAGGAGTCAAATATTAGAAGAGCTACATGGTGGTCATCCGGGGATTGTTCGGATGAAAGGATTAGCTCGCTTGCATGTGTGGTGGCCGAATATCGATCAAGATATTGAAAACACTGTGCAAGGGTGCTCTGCTTGTCAGGCTACTCAGCCAATGCCGACTCGTGCTGAGGGTAATCCGTGGAAATGGCCTTCTGGTCCGTGGAAAAGAGTACATGTTTATTTCGCAGGACCATTCCTGGGACAAATGTACCTCATTATGATTGACGCATATTCAAAATGGCCAGAAGTACACCCAATGAAATCAGTTACAACTATGAATACCATCGAGATCATGCGGAGGGCGGGTATTTGCTCAGCATGGGGTTTGTGTAGAGCTCGTGTCTGATAATGGAAGACAGTTTGTGGCTGAGGAATTTAAAGAGTTCATGACCCAAAATGGTGTAAAGCATATACTGATACCCGCTTATCACCCAAGCAGTAATGGGCAGGGCCGAAAATAAAGAAAAGCCTCAGAGAACGAGAAACCAATGAGGGAACTCGATATAGGGGACGTGGTACTGGTTCGGGATTATCGTCAAAATACCGAGAAGGGCATATGGACTCGAGGAGTTGTGGTTCTTAAATTGGGTCCATGCCACATACAATGTACAAGTGGACGGTAACTTAATATGAAGAGGCATATTGATCAAATGAGACTGATCTCCCATGATTCTCAAGATAACAAAATTCTCAAGATAACAAAAATGAACTTTTAGCACGTGATTCTTCAGAGTTGGTCAGCTATCCAGACCCGCCATTACCAAAAGAGTTCATAAATACTCGTGAAGAGTTAGGCGATGCAGTTGCAGGTGCAGAGAAGAATGAAATCCCAAATGTAGAAGAAAAGGAGGCGGCAGCTGCAGAAGAACTATCGGGAAATGAAAATGGTAAAACTTCTGATGGCTCACCTGATAGATCGATATCTGAATTACCAAAACTTCGAAGGTCTACCAGACAAAGTAGACCACCTGACTATTTTAGAATGTAAAATAATTAATAGTATTATGTATGTGTTTTTGTATTATTTATTCAATGCTATGCCACCATTTTATTGATTGTTTTATCCTTTTATTTGCTTTAATCTTTCATTCTTTTTCCCGAGGGGAAAATGGTTAGGTATTTATGTTTATAACTACCTATTACCAGAGGTTATATTTGTGTTTACATATACTTACTACTCATTAAGTATAACTACCCTGTTACTATCTTGTCTTCTTTTAAACTGTATATCATTATAAGTTAGTCTTAAAAATAAAGTCATTCAGAAAGGATCTATCTGAGTTTCGTGTCCATCCAAATATACTTCAGTTTGCATTTCTCCCAGATCAGTACCTGAATTTGAAGCTGTTGGCAGTTCACTTGAACAGTGAGAAGGATTTAAGGGTTACTCAGGGAGGCAGAGAAGGAGAGAATTAATGGAAGGGGCGAATGATACCTGTAGTTTTAATTAGAATGAGAAGAAATATTTTCCCTAATTTTCTCTAAATTATAATTACTATGGGCTGGAGAGTTTGCTTGGAAAAAGACCCATCCACAGTAATACATATAATTAAAACACAATTTATAGGAAACCGTCTTGATCCTCATCATCTCCACCTAACTTTATTAAAGGCATCTTACTTTACTAAGCCCTTCTCCAAATTCCACATTACTTTATCATGCCATATAATTCTTTGTTTTCTCTGACTTTCAACCCTTAACAGGTTCCAACTTAGCCATCCTCACTCCCTCTAACTCACCATTCCTATCACATGGCGAGGCCATCTCTATCTCGTATCACTTATACTAATCATCTTTAAACACCCCAGAGACTTATTTTCTCCACTCCTCAGCTTCACACGAAGCAAAATATGCATAATCCACCTCAGCATCCTCATTTATGTTTGCTCCCATTTCAGTTCATCCTTCCTTCATATTGCCTATGATTTGATCACAATTTAACTGAAATTTCTCTAGTACACACTAACTTCAACCCCCTCCATTTCACCTAAGTCACTCTTATATATTTTTCAACCTCATTGGTTTACAATAGATCATAGGTATTCAAAATTATCTACTTGTTTTAAATCTAGGCTCCTGTATTCTAAATAAATAAACTAGTCCCCTTTTTACTAACACCATAAACCCTTCAACAAATGTTCTGAGATTTGAAGATCTGCAATTGCTGCACTCAATAGCATCTCCTCTTTACACAAGACTTCTTTCATTCATTTGACATCACATCTTCCCCCTACGTCGCCTTACAGTCAAGTATCTATTCTTTCTTTGTATAACAAAATACCTTCCCCACACTATTTCATTTGCGCCTCTTGATGGATTTGGTACTTTGCTGTTTTCCCTTTTACTTAAAGTCTTCATTACTTTCATATATTGTTTCTCCGTCAATGGCCAATTCACCCTCCTCTTCTCCTCCAATTATTCCACTGTTCATCCTTTTATCATCACCCTTATGCACAAGCTAGTTCATTCTCTATTTGTGATGGCACTTGAATAAAGCAGGTCTTACCTTGATTTTTCTTGAGCTCGATTTTCTGTAATTATACTCATACTTGTCTCCTCCCTTTTAAGCCTAACTTGCTGTTCAGCTTTTACAGAGCTATGCCCTCTTTATCATACCTCGGCAACCCTTGTACAAAGCCTCCACCTTCAGTCCTTGATAGAATTATATATCTACGTAATTGTGAAACTTGATCTCAATTCCACCATTTCGTTACCATTTGTTCGCCAAACTGCTACCTTTAGACCTTTCAGACATTCTTTTCCATATAATTTAAATGATTTTTTATTTTATCCTTCCTCTTTTGAATTTATTCTTACTTGATGACTCTCTCTTACATACCTCTTGTATTTTTTTCTTAATTGTTTCCCTTTTTGAAATCTCATATTTCAATTTTTTTATCTCTATCCTTCTCTTGGGTTTTCTAATCCTAATTTAAATATCCATCATAAGTAATCTATGATGTTCCATAAATGAAATAATCTTTTTGCAATTTACTACAGTACTTGATTTCCTCGTAAAAACAATTTTAATCTACTTGAATCTCTATTCCACCACTCTCAGTGTTACTAAAATGGCTTTCCACAGATCAAGTACTCATGCGAACTAATTCGAAGCTCTGAGCTACATTCAGGACATAAAGTCTATTTTCATTCCTCACTCTAAATCTATGGCCTTAAAAACATCCTCGCACTCTTTCCAACCCTACCATTCATATCTGCTCCTGCGATGATTTCCTTTGAGTCTATTCCATTTTAGGTGATGTTTTTAAATATTCTCTTCTCTTGCTCCTGGCAACTTCTGTAAACTGAGAATGCTGAAAATCACAATAGTGTTTTCCCCTTCTAGCACCAGAATAGTTTTTTTAAGGTCTATCACTATTTTTGAATAATTCAACTTTTTTCACACGCAGCTAACTTTAACTCCTATCTCTGACCCACAAAAATAAAGCTTACCTCATTATCTATTTTCCTTATCTCTTTTCCTTCCGGCTTGTATTTTTTATATATAGAACATTTATTTCCATCACGTCAGCAATTTCTCCTAACTTTCCGGTCAGGTCACCCACATTCCGTGATTCTTATCTACCTACCTCTTCACTCTTCCACCGCTTTTTTACCCAGTGTGGTGAACCTAGGGATATCCTCTGTCCATTCACTACGTCATGCATCCAGCAAAATCTAAGGATTTCGATAAAATGTTTATGGTCATAACCCCGTATAGTCGTCAACCACAATTATCGATGGTGGGCCTAGCTAAAAATAGTCTTTTGCAAGCCGGCAGTTTTCTTTTCACTCGCGTTTTACGACATGCAAGAATACGCTGGCAGTGGTTTTACACCCCTACCACGTGGTGTTATTCATGGTAAAGCTATTATATAATTTCCTCCAGCTTTGCAATTTGCCTTCCACATCTCGCTCTAATGTGTTACTCTTTGTTTTATAAATAAAATCACAATCCTATCATTTTGTTGTTTTCGTTTCAGTTTATTCTAATGACATCATGCATACCATTGAGTTGGATAACATCTTACTACTAATTAATGGTTTCAATGAGCGAATAATATTTGAAGAATTTCTGTCTTAAATCTAAATGGTATGTGTCACTGTGATTTAAATGTTCTGCTTCATCCTCAAGAAAATACATTAAAACACATTATTATAAAAATACTCACATAAAAAAGATATATGTTAAAGTTACGATGACATCCACTGACATACGTACATGGCTCAAGATTTATTTTTCAAATGAAAACTTTTGCTGTTCGCAATGCATGAGACAGATGTTAATTTTATACGAAAGACGGAGATCGCGCATGCAAATTTCATATTACCGCTGTACTCACCAAGGAAGACTTGTATTTAGAGGGATTCAACTCCAAAATAAGAGGGTTCCAGCCCATCATTTGGTTGCAGCCTTATTATGTGATTATGCATTGTAGTTAACTGAGATAATTTTGTAATAGTATTAGGTTTACCTTTTGTTTAGACGAGAAAACTTCGTATTATACGGTTGATAATATATTTGATTGCTCATCATATATATATATATATATATATATATATATATATATATATATATATATATATATATATATATATATATAGATATATATATAGATATAGATATAGATATATATATATATATATATATATAATATATATATATATATATATATATATATCTATATATATCTATATCTATCTATATATCTAGATCTATATCTTTATCATATCTATATATATATATATATATATATATATATATATATATATATATATATATATATATATATATATATATATATATATATAGTATATATATATATATAGTATATATATATAGATATATATATATATATATATATATATATATATATATATATATATATATATATATATATATATATATATATATATATATATATATATATATATATATATATATATATATATATATATATATATATATATATATATATATATATATATATATATATATATATATATATATATATATATATATATATATATATATATATATATATATATATATATATATATAATATAGAATATATATATATATATATATATATATATATATATATATCTATATATATATATATATATATAGATATATATATATATATATATATATATATATATATATATATATATATATATAATATATATATATATATATATCTATATATATATATATATATATATACTATATATATATATATATATATATATATATATATATATATATATAGTATATATATATATATATATATATATATATATTCTTAAGGAACGAATCCAAAATAACTCATTTTTTAATACAATAGCAAAAAAAGATAAGCTGTAAATTGTATCTAGCATACCCTTAACCTTATGTGACTTGAAAAGTTGTGGACGCTTATTAACGAAGGATGTTAAAAAGTATATAACTTAGCGACAATAATATTCTTTGGATTTTATGTTTAAACTTAAAGAATGCTATAATACTATTTGTCATTGAAAAAAAAACTTCATAGCCTTGGAACTTTTAAGATATATTAGATTTAAGGAGAATCGTTATAGAAGTTTTCATGCTCGTGATAAAGATACTATCATTAGAATATGGGTACAATATTGTGACAAGACTGTTAGCAGGAGTGACTTGTATAATTGACATTAACATAACTTCTCCACAGACTCAACAATGGATATGGAGTTAATGCTATTACTCTGCGGAGTGAGATTTTTACGATCATGTGTTGTCATTTAGTCGTTTATGAATTAGATTGTGCAGTTTTATGGGGTGGGGCATCTCTGTAGCTTCTAGTTTCAGATTAAAAATTGCATTAATGGCGTAAAATTTAAGTTACAACTGCCAAATTATTCAGATCAAATTTGCACTCTAAAACCTACTGAACCAAACATATTCAATTTGCTCTATTGATCCTTTCAAATGCCATCTTAGTCCAAGCTTGAACAATATTAATAAGAAATTAATTTATGGCGATGAAAAATATTTTATGTATTGAAAGAAGGATAAGGGTACACAATTCGTAAAAAATGACTTTAACAAATCATTGGAGATAATAAATTTTATGTTAGTAAACAACCGTTCACACAAAAGAAAGGACTACTTCTTCAATCAATACTATTCAATAAGCTTAACGGAAATCTAAAGAGAAATGTTTAAGGAAAACTACGCAGCTATTGGTTTTAAAAATGTTCAGTTAATGCATTCCAGGCTAGAAGGTCGTCAAACAGATTTAGTACTGATGAAGGTTTTATTCCGCATTACATCACATAATCTTATTATTTTGTTACAGTTTTTAATTATTAAAAACATAAATTTACACACAGACAAAAACATATACAAATAGAGGAATCTTGATGATATTAGAAACCGCAAAGATTTCGGTGTATGAGAGAGAGAGAGAGAGAGAGAGAGAGAGAGAGAGAGAGAGAGAGAGAGACGGGGGGGGGGGAGAGAGAGAAAAAATTTCTAAATAATTACATATACTTCGCCAATTGTTCCGAATACATGTCTTATATAACTCATTCAGTTATGTATGAAAAAAATTGAAGCGAAACAAAAGATGTAAAAAGGTCACCCTGGGTGAATCATGGGACTTTTTATTGGGTTGAATGTTGTGAAAAGAATGGACGACAGTAAGCTGTTGAATAGCTTATAGTTCAGAAGTATTAGGAGAAAATAAGGCAGGAAGATCTAGAAATGCTGTACAGTCTTAAATGACGCTGGAAAGAATATGTGCAGGTGAATAAAGCAACTGTTTGAAATGTTCTTGTACGCTCATCATATGAAGAATGAATCTGACAACGTCCTTGTCAAAATGAACAACCTAATACTTACGATGAAATCCTTCCGGAGAATTTACACCATTATAACATGTCTCAATGCGGATGTTAGAAATGATAAATCATCGAAATGCGGAAAACACAAAATGAATCGCTTATTCTCAGAGTGGAATAAATGGAATTAACAAATGCCGTTTGAATTCAAACAAATAAAACTTTTCCGGTTGGAAACGCAAAAGAAATTCAAAATTGGTTTTATTACTCAATCCAGATGAAAAATTTCCCTTCGCAGGGCTGGAAAAATTCGAATACACTCTCGCACCACAACCAAAATTTCATTGAGAAAAGAGAAGCGGGGAGGGATGAAAGGGGGAAAAGCAATATAGCGACCGGAATTGAAATGAAAAACGATATATATGTGTATTATATATATATATATATATATATATATTATATATATATATTATATATATATATATATATATATATATATATATATATACACACACATTCAGAATTCCAATGAAAAGATTCTATATTCGTTTTTCCTTTCAATAAACCGGTCGCTATATGCTTCTCAATGAAATTTTGGTTGTGGTGCGAGAGTGTATTCGAATTTTTTTTCCAGCCCTGCGAAAGGGAAATTTTTCATCTGGATTGAGTAATAAAACCAATTTTGAATTTCTTTTGCGTTTCCAACCGGGAAAAGTTTTATTTTGTTTTTGAATTCAAACGGCATTTGTAATTCCATTTATTCACTCTGAGAATAAGCGATTCATTTTGTGTTTTCGCATTTCGATGATTTTTCACAAGTTCTATCTTAAATATACGCAAACATCCATACGCACAAATAAATAAACTTATATATATATATAGTATATATATATATATATATATATATATATAATATATATATATATATATATATATATATATATATATATATATATATACTTATATATATATAGTTATTTATTTGTGCGTATGGATGTTGCGTTATATTTTAAGATAGAACTGTGAAAAACAAGAATATCAAATTCCTCATTCATAATTGAACTAGCCCAAATATAGATGAATTGCCTATCGATCTATCTATCTATCTATATATCTATCTATCTATCTATCTATCTATCTATATATATATATATATATATATATATATATATATATATATCTTATATATATATATATATATATATATATATATATATATATATATATATACATTACACCTATGTAAAATAGCTTATGTTTTTTAAAAAAATCTCGTTGCTAGCGCTGGCAGAACTCTCTCTCTCTCTCTCTCTCGTCTCTCTCTCTCTCTCTCTCTCTCTCAATCTCTCTCTCTCTCTCGCAAACATTATAATTAAAACTAACTCCTCAGTTTAAATCAAAGCCACGGTGATACGAAAACAGACTTTATTTTAGAAATCTAACGAAAGCATTGCTGGTCAAGAAATGCGAGCCACAAAGTTTTACTGAAAAATCCATCAAAGAAAAGCCGTCACCAGAACATGTTCTAGGACTGAAAAAAATTTTGTCACACTGAAAGTTTTCACCAAAAGTCATTTTATTATCGAACAAATTAGTCCTTATATTAAATAGTTATGATAAATAAAAGTCCCTAGACGTTTCAGGCACATGATAATCACTAAACCAAGTCACATAAAACTGTCATTATCAAGTACCACAAATGCATCATTTCGAAATCTTCTTACACACTGAACAGTATTCTCCAAAGTTCCTCATAGGGACCACTAAGAATTCCTGGTAAAGTGGTAGAAACATCTCTATTAAATTCAAAGTGAATAGTGTATCTAACAATGCATGTCGGACACAAAAAAAATATTTAAAAAAAGCATATCAATATGAGCACACCAAAAAATGTATTCACTGAAATAGTGCTAAAAAATCGTTCTTAATAAAAGGTATCCTAACATATGGAACACTCTTGACATCCATGGAGAACCATCTCTCCCCAAAAATGATTGCATTGCTGAAATGAGCCTTCACAATAGGCTAGGTGTTAATGCCATATTTGCACATATTTTCTCTTTAAGAAGACGGCGTGTTGTAAACGCACTCATGTAGACACGCCCGTGAGCGTGAGGTTTACACCCGCGAGTAATTTGTCAGCTCGATATCCGATACATCTGTAGAAATGCTGATCACAACATATCTGCCCAGCAAAAAAAAAACTGGATATAAACCTAAGATATTCATTCATAAAGAGAGATTTCCATTTGTTTACTAAAGGAAAAGTGATTCACTATTCACGCTGAAGGGAAGAGTGACTGTGTCAACGACAACAAAAACTCAAAGCACATGTAAAAAAGATGCCTTGTAGTTAAACGATGCCTTCCTGGTATATATATATATATATATATATAGATATATATATATATATATTATATATCATATATATATATAGATATATATATAATATAATCCATTAATACCAAATTTGCTCTAGCTCGGAATTAGTATATTTTCCATACATGTTAACGAGGGGAATTTTTAGTTGGTATAATTTCGTCCTCTCGTGGGTT
>NC_061095.1:36621383-36641136 GCF_015104395.2 Macrobrachium nipponense | reverse complement strand
AACCCACGAGAGGACGAAATTATTACCAACTAAAATTCCCCTTCGGCTTAACATATATGGAAAATATACTAATTCCGAGCTAGAGCAAATTTGGTATTAATGGATATATATGTATATATATATATATATATATATATATATATATATATATATATATAATATATATATATATATATATATATATATATTATATATATATATATATATATATATATATATATATATATATATATATATATATATATATATATATATATATGTGTGTGTGTGTGTGTGTGTGTGTGTATAATAAATTATATATATATATATATATATACTATATATATTATATATATATATATATATATATACCAGGGAAGGTATCGTTAACTACAAGGCATCTTTTTTACATGTGCTTTGAGTTTTTGTTGTTGTCGTTGACACCAGTCACTCTTCCCTTCAGCGTGAATAGTGAATCACTTTTCCTTTAATAAACAAGTGGCCATCTGTCTTAGTGAATGAATATCTTAGGTTTATATACATGTTTTTGCTGGGCAGATATGTTTCGATCAGCATTTCTACAGATGTATCGGATATCGAGCTGACAAATTACTCGCGGGTGTAAACCTCACGGCTCACGGGCGTGTCTACCTGAGTGCGTTACAACACGCCGTCTTCTTAAAGAGAAAATATGCGAAAATATGGCATTAACAGCTAGCCTATTGTGAAAGCTCATTTCAGCAATGCAATCATTTTTGGGGAAGAGATGGATTCTCCATAGATGTCTAGAGTGAGTTCCATTTGTTAGGATACCTTTTATTGAGAAGATTTTTTTAGCACTATTTCAGTGAATACATTTTGGTGTACCTCATATGATATGCATTTTTTTTTATAATTTTTTTGTCCGACATGCATTGTTAGATACACTATGTACTTGAATTTAATAGAGATGTTTCTACCACTTTACCAGGAATTCTTAGTGGTCCTATGAGGAACTTTGGAGAAGACTGATCAGGTGTGAAGAAGATTCGAAATGATGCATTTTGTGGTACTTGATAATGACAGTTTTATGTGACTTGGTTTAGTGATGATCATGTGTTTGAAACGCCTAGGGACGTTTATTTATCATAACTATTTAATGTAAGGACTAATATGTTTCGATAATAAAATGACTTTTGGTGAAAACTTTAGTGTGACAATATTTTTCAATCCTAGACATGTTCTGGTGACGGCTTTTCTTTGATGGATTTTTCAGTAAAACTTTGTGGCTCGCATTTCTTGACCAGCAATGCTTTCGTTAGATTTCTAAATAAAGTCTGTTTTCGTATCACCGTGGCATTTGATTTAACTGAGGAGTTAGTTTAATTATGAATTTTGCGAGAGAGAGAGAGAGAGAGAAGAGAGAGAGAGAGAGAGAGAGAGAGAGAGAGGAGAGAGAGAGAGATTCGTTCAACTCTGCCAGCGCTAGCAACGGAGATTTTTTTAAAACATAAACTATGTACATATAGGCGTAATAAATTATATATTATTTTTATATATTAATTATATATATATATATATATATATATATATATACTATATATATATATATATATATAGCAACGGAGATTTTTTTAAAACATATACTATGTACTGATAAGGCGTAATTATATATGATATATATCTATAATATATATATATATATATATATATATATATATATATATATATATATATATCTATATGTATATATATATTTATACATTCAGAATTCCAATGAAAAGATTCTATATTCGTTTTCCTTTCAATAAACCGGCCGCTATATGCTTCTCAATGAAATTTGGTTGTGGTGCGAGAGTGTATTCGAATTTTTCCAGCCCTGCGAAAGGGAAATTTTTCATCTGGAGTTGAGTAATAAAACCAATTTTTTGAATTTTCTTTTGCTTTTGCGTTTCCAAACCGGAAAAGTTTTTATTTGTTTGTTTGAATTCCAACCAACGGCCTTTTGTTAATTCCTATTTATTTCCACCTCAGAAGAAAAAGCCGATTCATTTTGTGTTCTCCGCATTTCGATGATTTATCATTTCTAACATCCGCATTGAGACATGTTATAATGGTGTAAATTCTCCGGAAGGATTTCATCGTAAGTATTAGGTTGTTCATTTTGACAAGGTGTAGCTCCAGACAAATGATCAGCATAATGGACGTTGTCAGATTCATCCTTCATATGATGAGCGTACAAGAACATTTCAGACAGTTGCTTTATTCACCTGCACACATTCTTTCCAGCGCCATTTAAGACTGTACAGCATTTCTAGATCTTCCTGCCTTATTTTCTCCTAATACTTCTGAACTATAAGCTATTCAACAGCTTACTGTCGTCCATTCTTTTCACAACATTCAACCCAATAGAAAGTCCCATGATTCACCCAGGGTGACCTTTTTACATCTTTTGTTTCGCTTCACTTTTTTTTCATACATAACTGAATGAGTTATATAAGACATGTATTCGGAACAATTGGCGAAGTATATGTAATTATTTAGAAATTTTTTCTCTCTCTCCCCCCACCCCGTCTCTCTCTCTCTCTCTCTTATCTTCTTCTCTCTCCTCTCTCTCTCTCTCTCTCTCTCATACACCGAAATCTTTGCGGTTTCTAATATCATCAAGATTCCTCTATCTGTATGTGTTTGTCTGTGTGTAAATTGATGTTTTAATAATAAAAAATTGTAACAAAATAATAAGATTATGTGATGCAATGCGGAATAGAACCTTCATCAGTACTAAATCTGTTTGACGACCTTCTAGCCTGGAATGCATTAACTGAACATTTTAAACCAATAGCTGCGTAGTTTTCCCTTAAACATTTCTCTTTAGATTTCCGTTAAGCTTTTTGATATAGTATTGTTTGAAGTAGTCCTTTCTTTTGTGTGAAGGTTGTTTACTAACATAAAATTTATTAATCTCCAATGATTTGTTAAAGTCATTTTCTTACGAATTGTGTACCCTTATCCTTCTTTCAATACATAAAATATTTTTCATCGTCATAAATTAATTTCTTATTAATATTGTTCAAGCTCGGACTAAGATGGCATTTGAAAGGATCAATAGAGCAAATTGATATGTTTGGTTCAGTAGGTTTTAGAGTGCAAATTTCATCTGAATAATTTGGCAGTTGTAACTTAAATTTTACGCCATTAATGCAATTTTTAATCTGAACCAGAAGCTACAGAGATGCCCCCCATAAACTGCACAATCTAATTCATAAACGACTAAATGACAACACATGATCGTAAAAATCTCATACTCCGCAGGGTAATAGCATTAACTCCATATCCATTGTTGAGTCTGTAGAGAAGTTATGTTAATGTCAATTATACAAGTCACTCCTGCTAATAGTCTTGTCGCAATATTGTACCCATATTCTAATGATAGTATCTTTATCACGAGCATGAAAACTTCTATAACGATTCTCCTTAAATCTAATATATCTTAAAAGTTCCAAGGCACTGAAGTTTTTTTTTTTTAATGACAAATATGTATTATAGCGTTCTTTAAGAAACATAAAATCCATAGAATATTATTGTCGCTAATTTATATACTTTTTTAACATCCTTCGTTAATAAGCGTCCACAACTTTTCAAGTCACATAAGGTTAAGGGTATGCTAGATACAATTTACAGCTTATCTTTTTTTTGCTATTGTATTAAAAATGAGTTATTTTGGATTCGTTCCTTAAGAATATATATATATATATATATTATATATATATATATATATAATATATATATATATATATATATATATATATATATATATATATATCTATATCTATATATATATATATATAATATATATATATATATATATATATATATATATATATATATATATATATATAATATATATATATATATATAGATATAGATATAGATATATATATATATATATATATATATATATATATATATATATATATATATATATATATATATATAATATATATATTATATATATATATATAAGCAATCAAATACATTATCAGCCGTATAATACGAAGTTTTCTCGTCTAAACAAAAGGTAACCTAATACTATTACAAAATTATCTCAGTTAACTACACTGCATAATCACATAATAAGGCTGCAACAAAATGATGGCTGGAACCCTCTTATTTTGGAGTTGAATCCCTCTAAATACAAGTCTTCCTTGGTGAGTACAGCGGTAATATGAAATTTGCATGCGCGATCTCCGTCTTTCGTATAAAATTAACGTGTCTCATGCATTGCGAACAGCAAATGTTTTCATTTGAAAAATAAATCTTGAGCCATGTACGTATGTCAGTGGATGTCATCGTAACTTTAACATATATCTTTTTTATGTGAGTATTTTTATAATAATGTGTTTTAATGTATTTTCTTGAGGATGAAGCAGAACATTTAAATCACAGTGACACATACCATTTAGATTTAAGACAGAAATTCTTCAAATATTATTCCCTCATTGAAACCATTAATTTGTAGTAAGATGTTATCCAACTCAATGGTATGCATGATGTCATTAGAATAAACTGAAACAAAAACAAGAAAATGATAGGATTGTGATTAATTTATAAAACAAAGAGTAACACATTGGAGCGAGATGTGGAAGGCAAATTGCAAAGCTGGAGGAAATTATATAATAGCTTTACCATGAATAACACCACGTGGTAGGGGTGTAAAACCACTGCCAGCGTATTCTTGTATGTCGTAAAACGCGAGTGAAAAGAAAACTGCCGGCTTGCAAAAGACTATTTTTAGACAGTAGCTAGGCCCACCATCGATAATTGTGGTTGACGACTATACGGGGTTATGACCATAAACATTTTATCGAAATCCTTAGATTTTGCTGGATGCATGACGTAGTGAATGGACAGAGGATATCCCTAGTTTCACCACACTGGGTAAAAAAGCGGTGGAAGAGTGAAGAGGTAGATAAGAATCACGGAATGTGGGTGACCTGACCGGAAAGTTAAGAGAAATTGCTGACGTGATGGAAATAAATGTTCTATATATAAAAAATACAAGCCGGAAGGAAAAGAGATGAGGAAAATAGATAATGAGGTAAGCTTTATTTTTGTGGGTCAGAGATAGGAAAGAAATGCAATAGGAGTTAAAGTTAGCTGCGTGTGAAAAAAGTTGTGGAATTACAAAATAGTGATAGACCTTAAAAAAATGTTCTGGTGCTAGAAGGGGAAACTATTGTGATTTCAGCATTCGTAGCCTACAGAAGTTGCCAGGAGCAAGAGAAGAGAATATTTAAAAACATCACCTAAAATGGAATAGACTCAAAGGAAATCATCGCAGGAGCAGATATGAATGGTAGGGTTGGAAAGAGTGCGAGGATGTTTTTGAGGCCATAGATTTAGAGTGAGGAATGAAAATAGATTTTATGTCCTGAATGTAGCTCAGAGCTTCGAATTAGTTCGCATGAGTACCTGATCTGTGAAAGCCATTTTAGTAACACATGAGAGTGGTGGAATAGAGATTCAAGTAGTTTAAAATTTGTTTACGAGGAAATCAAGTACTGTAGTAAATTGCAAAAGATTATTCTCATTTATGGAACAGCATAGATTACTCATGATGGATATTTAAATTATGATTAGAAAACCCAAGAGAAGGATAGAGATGCAAAATTGAAATATGAGATTTCAAAAGGGAACATTAAGAAAAATACAAGAGGTATGTAAGAGAGAGTCATCAAGTAAGAATAAATTCAAAAGAGGAAGGATAAAATAAAAAATCATTTATATTATATGGAAAAGAATGTCTGAAAGGTCTAAAGGTAGCAGTTTGGCGAACAAATGGTAAAGAAATGGTGGAATTGAGGTCAAAGTATCACTTACGTAGATATATAATTCTATCAAGGACTGGAAGGTGAGGCTTGTACAAGGTGCCGAGGTATGATAACGAAGGCATAGCTCTGTAAAAGCTGAACAGCAAGTTAGGCTTAAAGGGAGGAGACAAGTATGAGTATAATTACAGAAAATCGAGCTCAAGAAAAATCAAGGTAAGACCTGCTTTATTCAAGTGCCATCACAAATAAACTAGCTTGCATAAGGGTGATGATAAAAGGATGAACAGTGGAATAATTGGAGGAGAAGAGGAGGGTGAATTGGCTATTGACGGAGAAACATATATGAAAGTAATGAAGACTATAAGTAAAAGGGAAAATGGCAAAGTACCAAATCCATCAGAGGCGCAAATGAAATAGTGAAGGTATTTGTTATACAAAGAAAGAATAGATACTTGGACTGTTAAGGCGGCGTAGGGGGAAGATGTGATGTCAAATGAATGAGAAGTGTGTGTAAAGAGGAGATGCTATTGAGTGCGGCAGTTGCAGATCTTCAAATCTCAGAACATTTGTTGAAGGGTTTATGGTGTCCAGTAAAAAGGGGACTAGTTTATTTATATAGAATACAGGAGCCTAGATTTAAAACAAGTAGATAATTTTGAATACCTATGATCTATTGTAAACCAAAGAGGTTGAAAAAAATATAAGAGTGGCTTAGGTAAAATGGAGGGGGTTGGTAAGTTAGTGTGTACTAGAGAAATTTCAGTTAAATTGTGATCAAATCATAGGCAATATGAAGGAAGGATGAACTGAAAATGGAGCAAACATAAATGAGGATGCTGAGGTGGATTATTCATATCTTGCTTCGTGTGAAGCTGAGAAGTGGAGAAAATAAGTCTCTGGGATGTTAAAGATGATTAGTATAAGTGTATCGAGATAGAGATGGCCTCGCCATGTGATAGGAATGGGTGAGTTAGAGGGAGTGAGGATGGCTTAGTTGGAACCTGTTAAGGGTTGAAAGTCAAGAGAAAACAAAGAATTATATGGCATGGTAAAGTATGGGGAATTTGGAGAAGGGCTTAGTAATGTAAGATGCCTTTAATAAAGTTAGGTGGAGATGATGAGGATCAAGACGGTTTCCTATAAATTGTATTTTAATGATATGTATTACTGTGGATGAGTCTTTTTCCAAGCAAACTCTCCAGCCCATAGCAATTGTAATTTAGAGAAAATTAGGGAAAATATTTCTTCTCATTCTAATTAAAACTACAGGTATCATTCGCCCCTTCCATTAATTCTCTCCTTCTCTGCCTCCCTGAGTAACCGTTAAATCCTTCTCACTGTTCATGTGAACAGCCAACAGCCTCAAATTCCAGGTACCGATCTGGGAGAAATGCAAACCTTCGCCTGAAGCAAGTCAGCTGTCAGGGTGACACAGGATCGATCTCGTCAGCACCACCGTCTGTCTACGAGGTTGGCATGCTCCCACCGAGACACTTACTGCTGCCACCTGGATGCAAAAATCTTCATAGGCTATGAAGATTATAAAGGGCCTCGGATCGGCAGACTCGCTCTTAGAATCCATTGGATGCTGTCCAGGACACATCTGTTCTTTTTCCCTTGCTCTCTGGAACTGCCCCATCTTAAACCATGTAGCTGTGGGGGCCTAGTATAATTTTGTGTTGTTATTTCACTTTGCACCCACTGATCACTGGACCCCCCTGAAATACGAGGAACACCTCTCCTGAAACGGTAAAGTGCCAAGTTTTAAGGTTGTTAAACAGCAACATCACTGTCAGCTTATTACTGTTTTACTGTATCCCTTTCATTGAGTGGTATACATGCATGGAGAACTGAATTACCATTTTTATTTGTGCTGCTTCAAATTGCAAAACATTTGATTAAACTGTAATGTAATGCAATGTAACGTGAGTTAATTTCCAGGCACCCTCTGTGCAACACCTAGATTCCTTGATCAAACGCCATTTTCCAGAGAAGTAATCATAAGCATTTTCGGTTACAGATTAGGAGTTAGTCATCTATGGTTTCTGTGCATCAACTTGTGAGCAATACTGACTTTCTCCACTACCTCATGATCCCTTTGAAGAGGGGTTCTATTGTGTTTTCCTTCAAGAATTTACCACATTTCTTCTACATCGTGCAGTGCGAGACTATTGTACTTTTTCTCAGCTACGCTAACCAGTCTTACTTTAATTCTATTGTATACATAATTAGTTAATTTAAACCCCAGAGGTTTACCAAATCTCCACGTTTTCGCCTGAATTGAAGGCAAGAGATTAATAATCTTGCGTCATCTAAGGTAAGTTCCGTGGATCTTCAGCATAACCCCCGGAAAAGGGCGTATTAGTGGCGACCTCCCCAGTCTTGCAAGACCTTATCAGCTGAATAGTACTTGCTAAATTAACATAAGTTGCCCCTTAAATGCACACAAGTGAAGCCAGGGTTCCACAGAGTATGTAGGAGTGTCGATATACTTTGTTCATATACGTTAGTCAACCAAAAAAAATTGCAAATATGTGTAGGTATTGTGAGACCACATGCATGCTAGATTAGTTCATGAGAAGAGAGCATTATTAACCCTTAAACAAGATTTCATGGATAGAACATGAGAGCCTTGCATGATTTTTTCACGTTAGGCTACTTAGGCAACATGAAAAATGAAATAAGAAGTGTTAATAACAGGAATACTACCCTTATTCTTTCGTCCACGTGTTAGACAAAATTTTAAGGTCTTAATTCATAAGGCTAACACGGGAATAATAGTCTCCCTGGAGTTATTCTCTCTCTCTCTCTCTCTCTCTCTCTCTCTCTCTCTCTCTCTCTCTCTCTCTCGTTGAGGTTAGGAATTTGTAAGGGGAATATATTATTCTATTTGTCAAATAAATCTCATGAAAGAGTAAAACTCCATTCCGCCCATGTGAGACCATATTTTTTTTATATTTGCATTTTTTTATCTAATTTTCTTTACAACGCACCTGGTAAATCTAAATCTCATTCAAGTTATTTTTAGCTCATTCATTTCCAGTCAAGGGGAAGCTTTCCTAGAACTGCTAGATTATTTCCCAATATTTAACTCTTAGTAAGGTTTTGCTCAACAGGTGTGCGTGAGGTAGGCCAAAGTCTGACCCTGAGCTGTCCAGCCATCATATGAAATTCAGAAAAACGTGTATATAGTTCGGTCACGAGCCCAAATCAGGTCTCATAGGTAATAAAAATGGGTTCCTTTTAAGAACTCGAAATATTTTTTTTAGGCTGCATATATACATTCTAATTTCAAGCAGTTCCCTTTGCACGAGCAAAATTATTTAACTGTTATATGCTTGAATCATATGAAACCTTACCTCTGAGCGAGCCACCACCAAATAAAAATTCAACTAAGATTTGCACTATATAGCCACTCACCCAATCCAATGTAAAATACACGACCAAGATCCTCAGATTTAAGTGGTACTGGATGTCCCATTGTTTATTATATATTTCATTCCCTGAAACTCCTGCTTCATTTTCTAACCGGTATTAAATACTATGCAAGCCTTGCTATTTTAACCAAATCAGCTAGTTTGGATGATTCTCACCAAACCGTTATTTTAGGCTTGCATGAAACCTTATGCTAAATCCAAAAGCTCTTAGGGACATTATATCTACTCTGTTGAAGATTCTCTGTCCAGTTAGAGACATTATATAGGTATTTTGAACATTATCCATCCATTTAGAGACATTATATAGGTATTTTGAACATTATCCATCCATTTAGAGACATTATATAGTTATTTTGAACATTAACCATCCATTTAGAGACATTATACCTGTTTTTTTAACATTCTCTTTCCATTTAGAAACGTTATATTTATTATTTTGAACTCTCCAGCCATTTAAAGACGTTATGCCTGTTGTTTCTAACATTTCCTATCCACTTAGAGACATTATATCTGTTATTTTGAACTTTCCGTCCATTTAGAGATGTTATGCCCTTTTCTTTGAACATTCACAAGTCCATTTAGAGACATTACATTTGTTCTTTTGAAATTTCATTCCATTTGAGATGTTTTACCCGTTCCTTCGAACATTCTCCATCCATTTAGAAACATTATTTCCATTATTGTGAACCCCCGAGTCTAGTAAAGACTTCCTATTCGTTCATTTAAAACAATACAAGTCCTTATGGGACTGCTTATCTCTAGTCAATTCGGACCATCCACAGTCCAACATATCCACATTTTGAGAGCAAAGTTCTGGGCGAGTGCCACCTTCCTGAAAAGGGACTCCCATTCCGTGGTACTCCTGGTACTGCTTTTCATTCCATATTTGACTGTGCCTTTGCTGTGCATCCTAAAGGTGATTTCTTCCCTTGCCTCAAAAGCTCCAGCCCAAGGTCTGGACTCCCAGAAAGAGATGGATAGGGAGGTTCTGCACTAAGTGTTACATATGGGGTAATTCTGTGGGTTACGCCCAGTGCCTGAATCTGTCCCTACCATACCAAGGCACTTTCCAGGGATTCATCTGGAGTGACAACCATTTCACCCTCCCTAACAATGAATCTCCTGAAGCCTATCAGTGGATAACGCCCCTGTCTGATGTAGAAGCCACAACCTCCCTCATTTCATAAAGGGCGCTGCCAAAGGGTGCCCAAGTCAGAGGGGACAAAGAAATAGCTTTAATGGATAGATGACATCACCTATACCATCCCCACAGTCCTCCTAAAGGTAAAAGTGCCCCTATTGGACAGGAGGAGCCATGAAATAAAACATTTCTGCCTAGGAGTGGTAGAGCGATTTCATGATGTTTATGAGGACATACTAGGCCGTGAGCTCCTGAGACCAAATCTTCCACAAACACAGCTCTCACAACCAGATGCACTAGAATTATGTAGCCTGAGCAAATGCCCATGACACCATCCACTGCAGCAGAGTCAGTGCCTCCGTCTGATCTGTGTAAAGTTCATTCCATTTGGCCATTGAGCCCTTCCCAGCTTTGGATTCTAGGACGATTGACTCTAATGTCGCTGACATCACTCCTTCTATTTGTATGTCTGACCATGAACAAGTACTAAACCCAAAAGTTCCTTCTGAATGCTGCAATCCTCTTGCTTCTTCAACTCTTGCCCACTTCACCTCAGAAGAGGCAGATCATTAGTCCAACCCTGGGCTCATTAGATTTTGTTAGGGTGATTCTGAGGAGGAATTATTAACCTCCCCACTTCTAGCCACCACGAGAGAGGACTCTTCACCATTGTCAGAAGGCGGTACTGCATGGCTTAGTGACCACAAATTTGCAAGCTGTGGCACCATCTCAGCCCCATTGTCCAGTGCCAAGAATGGGCTTCCATAAAACGTTCTGCAGAGACTGTGGCCAGGAAGGGTCACATGTCCACAAGATATGGGGGTACCCAAAGGGTAATATACCTGCCATTGTCATGGCTGTTACACACCCTTTTTCTTTAGGCCCCCAAGCTAAGGGCCATATATCTTTGGCACCTCTACAAGGTAACTATCCTGCATGCCAAGTTAGAGCTTTTGATGACTCTGGTGGGCAAATCTCCCTGATAAAGGAAGATAGGATCCCCATGGTGCTAAGATCGATCAATGCCAGCTTATCACAATAGAAGGTATCATCCATTTAAAATTGATGCTTCATACAGTCTAGCTGAGAGTCACAAGACTTCAATGTTCTAAAATATGTACCTTTGCAATAACAAGCTATATTTCTGGAGGGCATGACCTCCTCCTGGGGCAAGATTTCTA
Source organism: Macrobrachium nipponense (assembly GCF_015104395.2). Classification (NCBI taxonomy): domain Eukaryota; kingdom Metazoa; phylum Arthropoda; class Malacostraca; order Decapoda; family Palaemonidae; genus Macrobrachium; species Macrobrachium nipponense. The sequence goes on along the minus strand of NC_061095.1, from coordinate 36,629,588 downwards.
GTGCCCTCCTCATTTTTGACAAACCAAGGGTTCTAATCCTGTAACAACTTCCTCAGTTGTAGGGCATCATAAGAGACCTACCTCCAAGCCACTGCCAGTACCACTTGTACCCTCAGCAGTCCCAGGTTCCTTCATCTTCAAACATAGAACCTTCGAAACTCCACATCTTGTTTTCAACCCACTGCCAGGACCACCTAAGCACCCTGAGCAGTGCCAGACTGCAGCCAGTCTGGCCGTTGAGCACATTCCAACCCTGATTCCTGTGCCTGACACTGCATTAGTGCAAGTGCCAGAACAGTCCTTGAATCTCCTTCCTGGAGATCCCAGTCTGGGATACCTCTTCCTTCCTGTTTTGCCTCCATTGCCAGTGCCAGAGAGAGAGGGCAACCCAGTTTCATTAGGAACTCCCCCAGATTCCCATGACCACAGCAGGAGCTCACGTAAAGGTGCAGCATCACAACACGGGCCTGAGTCAGTCACCTCAACTTATTAGCCACTCAGTCAATCCTGATCTCTTTCCCTTCTTCCTAGTCCTCAGCAGCAACATCATCCTGGGATTCTGCCATATCTCAACTGGCCAATGAACTTAAGGAGCTTTGAGAACTAGTGCCAAATAATTGCAAGGAATATCTGTGTTCTAGTTGTCACAAGAACCAAATCAGCTTGCCCTTTCATGTCCAACTGACGTAATAGTACGTAAAAATACTCTATCCCCTATCTATCCAACTGACGTAGCGGTACGTAAAATTTACCGAAATTTTTCATACGTGTGGTAGGGGCATTTTTTTATTTTTATTTTCGGACAAGTAGCGATTTCCATAGGCTAGATCATACCTTGGACCGTGTATCTCGGGTATCAATACGCCAGCAAAGTAGTTTCTGTACTGCGCATGCTCAAATCCCTGGCGTAGTAAAATTCTCACAATGAAATCAGATGATCGCACCTATACCTCCCTCATAGTGACCCCAAAGCCATTTTTCTTAACTCTCTCTTTATTCTTCAACTATTCCTCTACAATTTCGTATATTTACAAAGTAATTTCTATGAAAAATAACAGAGATAGGGCTCTTCAAAAAATTGTTATTCTAGCAATAAATGTTGACGACGGTAAAATTTTTTTTTCGTTTCGATCAATTTATAACGTCAAGATGAAACTGTTGCCGTATCCAAAGCCATTTTTCTTGACCTTCCCTTTATTATTCAACGTTTCCTCTACATTTCGTATATTTTCAAAGGAATTTCAATGAAAAATAACCGAGATAGGGCTCTTCGAAAAAAAAAAAAATCTAGCGATAATTGTCACTATGCGCCGGGCGGAGCGCTGTTTCTTATCCTCTTTTCTATCGATTTTTTCACCGGCTGGACTTATTCATTTTCCATTTATTTATATGTCGATATTTAGGGAATTTTATTGGCTTTCTCATAAGAAATAATTCATTCGCCTGATTTTCATATTTTTTGGGTTAGGAACGAAAATATAAAAAAAGTAAAGATTTTTTTAGTTTTTTGTTAAATAACTCACATTTTTTCGTATTTAGAGGGCTGGGACTCTTACTCTGACTATTACACCATAAAATAATAACATTTAGAAAAAAAGGACAGCAAAATGAACGTTGCTGACATAAAATTTATATTTGTGCGGAATTTTCAAAATGATAATTTTTTCGCACAGTCGAGCGCTCCCAGACACCTCGGATATCTGGGGACACAGTACTCAAAACTAAGCGGATATGAAAGAGCTAGCACTCCCCTAACTTCCTCAAACTTGGTTCCACCAAGTCAATACATGGAGTCAACACACCAACCTGCGAGAAATCCGTGGAATTGAGGTAGAAGGCTTGGAAGCCCCAAATAAACCTAAGAGAGAGTTGATGAACTCCTCTGGCACTCATGCTCATGGTACAGTGCCTCACTTTTTTCTTGAGAACTTGGCATTTCTATCCAGAAGAGCATACCAGGTTTCTTCTTTTGTTACTTTCTTCGTATCAACTCTTATTAATTCTTCTGGTATGATTTTATTTCACTCTTAAATTTGACATCTCTCCTTAATTTTATGCCCTTACTAAGGTATTATCCATCTAGCAGAGCTCTGCTTATGCAGAGTGCCAAGTTCAGTATTCTGGCCCTATCAGTATTCTGACTCTATGTATTGCTATCTCTGGGGTTGATAAATTGAAGACTATATGTCCCAGAGCCATAAAACTCTTTTCCACCTTCAGCAAAGTGAAATATTTCTAGGTATTAGAAGATGCACGGTTGAGGAGGTCTTATGGATAAATCCTTTTCCAAGCAAACTCCCCAGCCATTAGTAATTATAATTTAGAGGAAAATAAGGAAAATACTAATTCTTCTCATTCTAATTAAAACTACAGGTACCATTAGCCCCTTCCATTAATTCTTCCACTCTCTGTCTCCTTGAGTAATCCTTAAATCCTTCTCTTTGTTCGCATGAACTGATGACAACCTTAAAGTGCAGGTACTGATCAGGGAGAAATGCAAATATTCGCCTGAGGCAAATCACCTGAGAGGATACAGAGGATCGATCTCGTGGGCGCCGCCATCTTGCCACGAGGTCAGCATGCCCCAGCGAGAAGCCACTTGGATGCAAGAATCTTCATAAACTGGGAAGATAATAAAAGGCCTCAGATCGGCAGACTCACTTACAGAATCTGACAGACGCTGTCCAGGACACACCTGTCCTTTTCTTCTTGCTCTGTGGAACTTCCCCATCTTAAACCACGTGGCTGTGGGGGCCTAGTAAAACTTTGTGGTGTTATTTCACTTGACCCCCCCTCATCACTGTCCTACCCCTTAAGTACGAGAAACACCTCTCCTGACACGGTAAACTGCCAAGTTTTAAGGTTGTTAGCCAGTCACATCGCTGTTAGCCTATTACTGTTTTACTGTTTCCCTTTCATTGTGCGACATACCTGTATAGTATAAGTAACACAAAGAAAGAAACTTCTAGGAACTTTCTCAGCTTGCCATATTTTAGCAATTTTGAAATCATTAAATCATTATTAAAATCTTTTAAGGTCAACCTCGTTTTTTCCTATAATAACACACTAAAAGGAATGTTAATAAAAAATGGAAAGCAACAACATAATATATAAAATTCCTTTTTATTTGTGCTATTTCAAATTGCAAAGGATTTAAGTGAAGTGTAACATAAACTGTTAAATTTTGAATTACCATAATTATGTTAATTTCCAGGCACCTTCTGTGCAATTCCTAGATTCCTTAATCAGACACTTTATTCCAGAGAAGTATTCATGAGTGTTTTTGGTTACAAATTAGGAGTTAGTAAGCTGTGGTATATGTGCATCAACTTGCGTACAATATTGGCTTTCCCACTGTCTCTGGGTGCCTTTGAAGCGACTTCTATTGTGTATTCCTTCAAGAATATAAGAATATAACACATTGATTCTTCATTATGTAGTGAGGGGCTATTTTTTTTCCTCAGTTACTCTGACCAGTCTTATATTGGTTGTGTTGAAAATATAATAGGTTAAGTTAAACATCAGAGTTTTACTAAACCATCCCCCTTTTTGAAGCAGGCCTTCAACCTCATTGTGATATAATATGTTTTTGCCTGATCTCAAGGCCATAGGTTAATAAGTAGAGGTTAATAAGTAGATGTAAGACAGAATATATGGGTGTATGTCTGGTGGCCACCACTGAGGGGGATGATAGGAGAAAGAGTATTCCAGCTTGGTGGAGAGCAAGTAAAGAAGAGTTGAATAAGTAAGTATTTGAGATTTTATTTTTTTTTTTTAACACTGTAGGAAGTATGGAAGAAGAAGTAAAACATAGTGTACAGGCATGCTGGAACAACTGGAGAGCAGCCTCTGGAGTTCTTTGTGACAAAAAAGTACCGCTTAGGTTAAAAGGAAAATTTCACAAGACGGTGGTAAGAACAGCAATGCTGTATGGTATGGAAACAGCAAGCATGAGAAAAACAGAGCAGAAGAATAAGAATGTGGCAGAAATGTGACAAGAGAGGATAGGATCAGAAATGACTACATAAGGGGGTCGACTAAGGTGGTGGAAGTATCAAAGAAAGGGCAGGAGGGGAGACTAAGATGGTATGGACACCTGTTGAGGAGAGATGAGGACCACGCTGGGAGACATACTATGGGGATGGAGGTTCAAGGAAGAAGAAGAGGGAGACCAAGAAACCTTGGAGTAGCTACAAGATCTTTCAACTCAATGTCCTTTACTATGTTTTTATGAGCATTGTGCATTGTCATCCCCCAATATTTGGATCACGAATTGAATACATAAGAAAAATAGGGATTTATGTTATCCTTCACATATATTAGATATTTGCTATAATAAAACCACAAAAAGTTTTATAGTATAAGTAACACGAAGAAAGAAACTTCTAGAAACTTTCTCAGCCTGCCTTATTTTAGCAATTTTGAAATCATTAAATCAATATTAAAATCTTTTAAGGTCAAACTCGTTTTTTCCTATAATAACACACTAAAAGGAATGTTAATAAAAAATGGCCTCAGGGAAAGCAACAACATAATATATAAAATTCCATGTATGGACTGCCCCTCCTTTTATCTTGGGGAAAATATTAAGGGCTTAGAAGTAAGACTAAAACAGCATAAATACTGTGTCCAAACTGGGCAAACATCTAATGCAATATTCATTAATTTAAGTGAAAACAGCCACCGGATAAATTGGTTTGGCAGTTCGGTAATTGCAAGATCAAAAGACGTCTTATCACAAAATATTTTGTAATTTTAATATTAATCGTGGCTTCTTTCATTTTTAGACCATTGTGTGTGTAACATGTTTAAGAATGGCCTCAGAGATACAATCACATGCTTAAATACAAACTAGGTGCCTCATAGATATTTTCTTTATATATATATGTTTAATGTGTTTTGTGAATAATTTTTTTGTTTACCAATGGTTTGAATATGCTCAGTTGCTGCCCTGTATTATCCTTTAATTGTCTTGTCCCTGTGTTTGAGCAGTTGGACTTAATATTTTTGTAAACTTTATAAATTGTACTCATGTTTATGATCGTTTGGGAAGGTTACTCATTCTCCAGGTGTGTTGGATTCTAGGTACTAACCTCCTTATAATCCCTATCTGTCACTTATATGACCCTTCCTTTTCCTCTCAGTTTCACATATATGTCAGCCAGTCTGCTAAGTAAAGGACGTTGAGTCGAAAGATCTTGCAGCTATCCAGTGCTTCACTTTCCTTGTGGCTTATACCTTTATTTATGCATTTATCACGTTCCAGACTTTCGTGATTCAGTTATGCACACACACACACACACACACACACACACACACACACACATATATATATATATATATATATATATATATATATATATATATATATATATATATCATATAGATATATATATATATATATATATATATATATATATATATATATATATATATATATTTTATATATAGATATATATATATGTGTGTGTGTGTGTGTGTGTGTGTGTGTGTGTGAGTGTTAGCATTTAGATCAGTGAATGCACGACTTTATTTATAAGTTACTTTCAGCTAAAAGGAAGAAGTGGTAAAGTGTTGAAGAAATTCTCCCTCCACTGGTTTCGGTAACTAAGGTGTGGCAATATAAGCCTCTATCCCACTAAATGCCGAGTTCATAGCCCCGAGGATGTACTGTCCTAGGGTAAGACCCTTCCTAGAGAGAATTAGGTGTATGGTGAATACATGTTTCTAGATATGCATATATGTGCATAGAAAATTACTTTTAAATCTTATTATCCATTCTGTATTTCAGCTTCATATATTAATATTTATTGTGTTATAATAGTAGGTCTAAGAATGGATGCCTCGTTTATGAGTATAACACCAGGAAGCATTGCGAAAGATGATAAACTCTAAAGGATTACCTGTTCTTTGTAGCTCTCAGTGGATGAAGGGCAAACGATGGCTTTAGAAGTGGGAGGATGTAAAAAAAACGCTGCTTAATCAATAATTTTTCATTAGATAAAGTGCTCACTGTTTCGGCTGAGAGTTACGGCAGGGAGAACACACGCAAACAGACACACACACACACACACTCACACCCACCCACACACATACACACACACACACACACACACACACACATATATATATATATATATATATATATATATATATATATATATATATATATATATATATATATATATATATATATATATATATATATTCATAAGAAAGCAAGCGAGACGCCTTTTTCTTCTAATAATTTTACAAAAATTTAGTAAGCGACGTTTCTGGGTCCAGCAGCATCATTACAGCTGTAAAAAGATATCAGAACATAATGCATAATAAAAAGTTAATCCTAATAGCCACCATATAATTATAATAAAATAAACAAAAACGCACATACAGGTGCCAAGATAAATCTTTATTGTGTTTTTGACTTGCATATTGTTCAACTTGTCATAAACCTTCTTACTGCTTTCCACAGTCACCATAAATCTTATACTGAATGTGGAAAGCTTTCGATCACAGCTCTATACTATAGCCCATAAAACTTACATCAAATTAATTACAAACTGGGCACTTTTCGTTCACAGTAAGGACCTAGAAATTCTCAAAAAAAAAAAAAAAAAAAAAAAAAATAAATAATAATAATAATAATAATAATAATAAACTTGGTAAACAGGAAAACCTTATGATCATAGACCGGTCAAATGAATGTGATGTTTCACTCTGTAAGAATGACTATGTACGGTGTTTGGGTAGTCCTGACTTTACCAGTATCTTTCGTTGTGATGATAGAATCAATAAGTTTTTAAAATCTCTGTTGAATCAGGAAAGTATTAACAACAATACGCACCAAAACTTCACTATCTCTGGTGGTTCTTATGGCGTAATGTTTGACCTTCCTACGGTACATAAGGAGGGTGTTCTTTTATGACCGATTCTAACATCTTGTGACGTCCCCAATCAAAATTTGTCTGAATACTTAGTAACTTTTTAAAAAGATTTTTCTCGTAATAATTACACCATTAAAATGCTGAACAATTTAAAGAATGAGTATTATCTCAAGATTCGGATCTTTTTATGGTTAGCCATCATGTAAAGTCTCCATTCACAAATATCCTTGTGGAAGAAACAATTCAAATTATTTTAAATAATATCTTTACCAGTAATAATGTTCTCTTTCATGGTGTTAATTTTGATGATTTTAAGAAGCTTTCAACTTTGGCAGTGCTGGTCACTGTATTTTCAATGGGAAATCTTATACACAACGCGATGGCCTGGCTATGGGCAGTCCTTTAGTCCCGGTCTTTGCGAATATTGTGAACTGGAAGAGCGGTTCATGGACAATTGCTCTTTAGTTAATCAGCCTCTGTTTTACTGTCCTTACGTTGACGATAAGCTAATTCATTTTAGATACAGAGACAGGGCTGATTCCTTCTCACAATTTGCCAATGAAGCCCACACTAATATCAAGTTTACTATTGATTATGAAAAAGATAATAAGAACTCTAGGGTGTAAAAACCCGGAACGCATAGGGTTTTTACACCCTAGGAAAAAAGACGTTTGCTGGACTAGTTTCAAAATTTTACAGCTTTTGTAGCTTTAGATTTATATTAAACGCTTTATATACATTCTGGTCCGAATTTCACAATAAGATAACTTTTTTACGACAATACTTCATGGATAGCTACTATCTAACTAAGGTTTTCTTTAAACACCTATACAAGTTATTAAATGATAAATAACAGAGGAAAATTACAGACCAATTGCACCTAGAATGTCATTCATTGCGAGTGAGTGGTGTCCCGTTTGTCAGTGATACAACGTTTTATACTCAATTACACTTTTAATACGTGAACATTGTCCGGCCATAAAATGCCAGTTAATCTTAAGAAACCCATGAACTAATGTGTCCTTATTTACATTTGATGAAAAGTTGAGCTCTCTTTTGACTTCCAGTGTGTTATTATTTTCATGTCCCAATTGTAGTTTAGGAAATTATGTCGGGGTCTCCTGTAGGCTTCTTGAAGTCCACATTGATTTGATTGCCACAGGGGTGGGAGGGGGGGGGGGGGGGTGGGGGGAGGTGAGCTATCGTACTCTTCCCTTCAATTGGAAATGGTAATTATCTTAGCACTGAGTGTTTTTTTTTTCTTGTGTATGAATTTTATTATAAATGTATATAGGCTATTAGGATGTGTCCTTTTATTAGG
>NC_061095.1:36603883-36616383 GCF_015104395.2 Macrobrachium nipponense | reverse complement strand
AGTTACCACGTCAAGAATACGCTACGTACAAACATTTAAAAAGGCCGCAATTTTTTTTTTTTTTTTTTTTTTTCAAATCTGCCATATAAACAGTTTGTTGATGCTCAAAGCATAAAAACACACTTAACGCTTATTTATCAATGTATGTATGTGTGTGTGTGCGTATGTGTATATACAAGTTTGATTGATTGCAGCATATTTACTCGCATGAAAGATATTTGAGAATAAAACAAGACATCAGACTAGTGTTGTGAAATATTTCAATTTATAAAATGAAGATTACCATAAATTGTATTGTGTGTAGATTGTCAGCACATTTCCTCAATCTTTTTAATCTTATTTGATCTTTAACAATTAAACTACCTTTATATTTTTCCTTTAACTACATGCAAAAGAAGAGAATAACTCCTTTCACATGAAACCATTTGTAATGGAAGGTAAATAAAAGTATTAGGCTCTATTGGAACTATCCTAATTATAGTTGATGTTCTGTTCGTTAAATATGTGGGATAGTTTTCTATTTTGTCAGTTCAGAATAATACAAAACCCATGGACATTTTTATAAAGTGAATAATAGTCTTTTTATCTCTTTTACATATCAAGAAAAGTGTCTTTATCAAATGAAAGAAAATTTCAGTGGAAAGGAGGCGTATCTCCCAAAGTCTCATCTTTTACGAGTTGATATTCAAGGGGGTCTCTAATCGTTTGATTTTATAGCCCAGTGACTCTACCATCTGGTCTTGATAGCTTACCCATATCAACAGGCCCACTGCCAAATCAAATCACTTAATGGTACATAAAAACAGTTACCAGACGGTTAAGCAGACATTTCACAAACTTCTCAAAATTAATTCTATACTTATACAATATTATATTTCCAGCTCAAGTAGACAACACGCTTTATGTGATTGTCCTGCTTTATTAACAACCTAACAAGAGCATTATTTCATAACTTAATTTCTTTATATAATTGCTATTTTTACTGTTTTGCGCTTACTCTTCATTTGTACATATATTTTCCTTTGCCCTGCTTATTTTTCTGCTTAAACTCTTCTGCGTCTAACTCTCTATTTTTTTCAAAATAAAAATAACACCAATTTTTATTCATCCAGACAATTCTTGCGAACCTGATTAGCCAGTGAATTGTAAATTTCCCCAGAACTTGAACATATCACTTTTTTTATTAACTATTTCTTCTTCAGTTTTCACTTAGCCTATTTGGACTTTAATTCTAAGCAGTTGTAACATACATATCTCAGCCTGTACTAATACCTTTCCTTCCTACATCATTCATCTTTTACTCTCCTCTGTGTTCTATATTCAATTAAATTTTACTAATGTTTCCTTATGACTCCAGAATAAATTCTCTTCAGAGAGGCTCTTGATGCAATTCAATTTTCAAAACAATAAATTGCAAATATTAGAGAGTTATAAATTAGCCGATTCTTGAAAAGGAGGATTGTCCTATTGACTTTTAAGAAAATTTATAAACCAATGACATTATTATTATATTTGTTAAAAGAAATTAAATAAAATGCCGATGGCTTAAAATCTTATAATGCATGGTTCTACGAATGTCATCAAACTCAGGACAAATAACCAGCTATGGTTAGATGATGCACGTAGACAAGCGTACCATCACAAATAGACATAACCCAAAACTTTAAGACAAAATCGTTTATGTGAAAATGATGCCATTTTTGTTGAGCTGAGCCTTATTGAGTATTGAACTTAGCATACAGCCGAGAGAAATTACACTAAATCTTTGATAAGGAAACTTGAAGGAATTTGTCAGCATCATCTGTGTTGGACCAAATTGACATCATCTATGTGTAGGTGAGGATTGCCTTTCATTCCATCAGTACTAACAGATGGTGGTAAATTGGGTACTGGAGATGATCCTGATGTTTTTATGTTATTTTTTTTTCTCGTGTGCTGTCTCCCAACATTAGTACATTCCATAGATTTCTATGTCAATGTAGCATCTTTGCTGATGAACTCAAGGTTACAGTGCACGTTCCAGGGAGTGGCATATCTGCAGACTGCAATAGCAGGCCAATTTCTATTCTCGTAATACTCTCCAAAGTTTCTGAAAAAAGCTTATTTTTAAGGCACTATATAAGAAAGAATACGAAATCATAAGGATTGTTAGCATACTGTTATGCATATAGAAATCTGTTAGGTACCTGTGATGCTCTTTTGGACTTGACATACCATTTGCAGAGAACCTTGATAAGGGGTTTGCTTACTTCCGTTTTAGTAAATTATAAGGCACTTATTTATAAACTTCAGAATCTCAGAGCGGATGGTATGGTATAGGATACTTCAAAATTTCCATAGAAATAGGCAGCAGCAAGTTGCTGTGGATGAGATCTTTAGTGAACTAGACCTATTGTGTCCGAAGTTCCATAGGGTGTTCTTGGTCCACTATCATTTTTGGTGTATACAATTGATATGGTTGTTGGCCTGGAAAACAAGATTATTCAGTATGCTGATGATACTTCACTTGCGGATGTAGTAAGTCTCAGCTTAAGAGGGATGAAGTTCCCTCAGCCTCAATCGGGATATGGTCCAAATCAGTAAATGCTATTGCTTAGCAGATCTCGTACGGATTTTCCACCCTTTCCTCCCCTTGAGATGGATGGGAGTTTGCTGATTGAGGCTGAAACTTTAACTATTCTAAGTGAATTTTTGATATCTCACTTTTCAGCAAATACCGCACCGAAAAAATTAGGCATTGTTCGTAAGGCTTCATATACTATTTATACCATTGATTCAATGAAACCTGTTTTAGACAACTGTTCTCTGGTGGGGATGTCTGCTTCTGCCAGAGATTTATCTCTTTACAAAGTAGTTCATAGTGGTAGGTTTAAATTTCGTAATATTAGCATTTATGTCTTGGACCATCGGCAGAAGGTCTCTTGTTTATAACTTTTCGTAAGCTGTATTTAAATAGGGATCTTTTACATTCATAATTAATCCATTGTCCCATTTTCCAGCTAAGAGCAACCAGATTCGTTGAACAGCAGCACCAATATGTAGTAAATATTCCTTGCTGTCGAACTTCTCAGTTCTGAGGTCATTTATTCCTGAGGATGTCATACAATTGGAAATTCAAAATTTAAAGCAAGAAAGAATGCAGTACATTCCTGCCTTAATGCTATTCTTTCATTTTAATAAATTGTTATCCACTTATCAGTTTAGTGATTTTTTTTTATTTTAATAAATGAGATTTCTTCTTTCAGTATTTTCCTTTACCTTATTCTATGAAGCTCGAATTTTAAGTCAATGGCCCCTGTAGGCTTCTTCCATGTGAATATAACAATAATAATTGCGTAGATGTATATAAGAGTGTATACATCTTCTAAATGAAACGTTTTTAACAATTAACAATTTACTTTTTCTCTGTTTTACTCACTGATATTTCTAATAACAGGAAAATAAAAAAAAAGTGACAAAATAACTAAACAAATTATCATTATTTACATCCACTGGCTGATGGAGGAAGAAAAATAAAGTCCCTCATCTAAATTACAACCCTTTAATTAGGGTATTTAAAAAAATGACTGGTTGATAATCGCAGCCTAACTTTATATGCAATGAACAAGACATAATCGTCTACTATCACAATAACAAAAATTTTATTTTCTATCTTATTATATATTATTTTTTCTCTCAATTGCTTGTATGGTGATACCAAGTTTTAACCCGACTCTGAGACTGATTGATAGATTTTCACCGTTATCAAGACCCTGTCACTAAGCCAGTAAATCTGCAAGCTGAGTCATTAGAAGCTATCTGCGAAGTTCTTCCAGGCACTAATCGTTTCTTTTTATGTTTCGTTATAATCCGAAGTGTGCAATCACGTGGCCCTTGCCTCTACTGATAATTACAGACTTTTAAACCATTCTCTGTCTTCTCATCGAAGTTCCCAGGGAATATGCGGAAAGCTTTAGCTGAATCGGAAAGCTTTTAGGATTTAAGAAATTTGGTCATCAGTAAAGTAAAAACGTAATCAAGATACAGCGACTTCAGCTAAAACTTTTGTACCTTTAAAGTTCATATAAATTACGAGAAAATGCAAAGAATTTAGTGGGGAGCAGTATTTTCGAACATACAAAGAAACAGGTCTTAACAGGGAAATTCATGTATAGCTATCCCACTCATGGTGATTGTTCTGGTTGAAATAAAAAGAAAAAAGTTGTAGGTTCAAAACTTTTTTTTTTTTTTTTTTTTTTTTTTTTTTTTGAGAGAGAGAGAGAGAGCTCACCTGTTGATTAAAAGTTATCTACTATATGAGAAACATTTTGGCGATCAAAATATTAATTTCTTAGATGTCTTTTAATTTTGTTCAAATTATTCAATCATAAAACTAATTGTTGCAATGATGCTTGTTGTTATTATCAGTTCTGGTGAATACCAGGATATCTTTTCTGATCAAGGTATTAATAAGTAATGGGAATAAAAATATGATATGATTTGAAAACCTACGACATTGTTGGTCACAAATATCGGCACCAAAGAAAGAAGAGAGAGAGAAAAAAAAAATGTGTAACTACCATCGTTGTACCGCTGGCAGCACGACCAAGATAAAAAGCTTCATTTATTATAAGCGTAAGTAACCCTGACAAGTCCCACTCAAGAACACCAGCGTATCCCGTCCATCCGAGGTCTAGACACCCAGCGTAATAGTCTAAGCACTCATACCATGTCGCATATATCGCAGTGACAAGGAGTTAACTGTCAAGGCAGTTAACATCACCATCCAGATGGTGCTTTTAACATAGTAGCCATTACAGCGACCAACACGCCTTCATCTCTGTAAGAAAGTATTGATAGCTGGCACAGAATTATTATAAAAAACATATGAAAGGAACTACGGATTCCTGTGCGTTACACGGATGTTTTCGCCGAGGAAGGCGAACTCTGAATCAACTCCTTTTGAGGAATTGTTTCTTTTAAGTATTTTAAAACTTCTATGTTTACTATATATATATATATATATATATATTATATATATATATACATATATATATATATATATATATATATATATATATATATATATATATATATATACATATATATATATATATATATATATATATACAAAGCTGACGGTCGAACTATACATGTATGCAAGGTCCTTTAAATAAAAAATAATAAAAAAAAGTTATATTTAAAGGACCTTGCATGTATGTATATATTATTCGCTATTTACTGCGGAACAGCAGTTTGAATTGAACCATTCGAACATGGGGATGGTTTCTAGCCGGGTAAAGTTTTGATCTGGATATCCGGCCATGCTATCTTTATTATTTTTCAAAGAGAAAAACGAAAGAATTACCCCGACAGAACTTTATACGAGGTTTCCAAATAACCTCTTTAACTGTTGTTTTCTTCTGTGTCGAAATATAACATGATATTACAGTTCAAACTATGCTAGCCTACAGGGCTAGCTGGCGAATAATATATATATATATATTATATATATATATATATATATATATATATATATATATATATATATATATATATATATATATATATACTTTTAGGGCATAGTTTTTCTCTAATACAATTCATTAAAAGCAATTGCTTTAGTGACATCAATAAGTTTCTTTGCAGGTATCTTCATACCGACGAAGTTTTTCCGATCCTCGTTCGTCAACTTCTGGTGAAAAATACGCAGACTTCCTTCTTCCATTTATTGAATTTTGTCACGACAGCTGTTTCGCTTATGGCATTATCAAGCGACTACTGACTTACAATCTGACCTTTCGGCCTATTTTATCTCATCGTGTGGGAGGTATGACCTTGAGGTATGGGTACTGGCTAGTCTAGGGATTAACAGCTTAAGGGCGTTGTTTCAGATACAAAGAACATAAGGACATATGTACTGGTGACAATAAGAGTGAAAGTTAAACAGTGGTTAAATAAATATTCAAAATACAATGCCATGTGCTAGAGTTTCCTTAAATGTACGTTTAAAAATTAATATGTTACATGTTTGGTTTTAGATAAAAATTTATTACAAAATTACCCCATACAGGAATGAAAATTAATATAGAAATCTAAATACGGGAGTACAAATATATGTATATATTTTTATAGCATGCATAAAGGTACAAGAGATAATTTCTGTTTATACTAAATGTGTATTGATTTAAATTGAGTGAGTGAGCGTGTGTGTGTGTGTGTGTGTATGTCCAAAATGGTCTACGTTGGTTAACGGTTGCTGATTCGTGTTGGGCAGGGTCTCAGCGACCTGAGTAAGGATGTTACTTGACTTTCGCTGACGCTGGGTCTTCTCATGTCTTCCAAGGGGCGCGATGTTCTCGGTGGATTGGGGCGCGCTGTCTGGTCCCTGTTGGCTTTTGCGTATTCCTTCTCCTGCTGGAGGGAGGGAGTATATGGTCCGATTCTTGTTGGACGTTCAAGGTCGGCTTCTGAATAGCGATGCTCACCGCTTCCGTTATTAAGAGGCGACCGTAGTTGTCTTCTCTGTGCACGACCTGGGTTGCCTTCTATGAGCCTTTTCTTGTAAAGATGGCTTCCTGTCGTGAACATCTATGGTTATGTTGGATGGGATGGCCCCTTGATTTTCTATGAGCCAGCAGACGTCCTCCGTAAGGGTCGTTTTGTAGTGTGCCCGATGTAAGTTTGTTTTTTTGGGCTGTGAGGTTTACACACCTCCTCTGGACAAGTAAATTTGTAAACTACATTCGTGCACATCTCCTTCGGTCCCCCCGGACGGTGCTGTTCTTCATTATTAAGGCTGCTACAAGGTTGGGCTTACTATATATCCTGAGGCTTATTTTTTTTATGGTAAGTTAATTTTGGGCTTTTGGGGTACGCCTCTGTTTATTATCCCGCGTAAGTGTGCAGCAATCCTCCTTTGTATGCAAGACCCCCCATAATGTACACGATGGTAAATAATCAAGTTCTCCTGTTTTGCCATCGTGTTAGGTTGGTAAAATTCGTCCATTTTTCTTTTTTATTGCTGCTTCGATAATTTGATCTGCATAACCGTTTGTTTGTCAGCAGTTGGCGAATTTCGGTCGAGTTCGTTATGTATATCTTTCCGTGCTTGAGCTGTGTGTGAAGGCTCTGTTGGACATAGTTTAACGCACTCACGGACAGACTTTTATATGCGTCCGGGCACTCACCGCGTGTGTTCAAGCAACGGCCAACGTTCGTTGCTTTTGTATAAACGGTCGTCTTAAAACTGTCCATGTTGTTGTTTTACCAGGACATTTCTTGCTGCTGTGCTCGGTGGGAAGTGAGCACTGAGTTTCTTTTCAGAGCATCTGCTAGCTTTTTGGTATCTTCAGGCTCTTTTATTGTGACGAATATATCGTCGATGTACCGCCCATAAATCCTAGGTTTTTTTATGTTCTCTAAAGGTCCTTTCTTCGACGGTGGCCATGTACATATTTGCAAAGAGGACCCCTAGTGGGGATCCCATGGCGACTCCGTCTACTTGTCGAAATAATTATTCCCCCTGATGAGAGAGGAAAGGGGCTTCTGTAGTACTAGCTTTCAGCATCTCTCGGGGGACATCTTCGGAAATGGGCAGCGGGTTCTTCTCGGACCTGTATACACGATCAAGAATGATATCGATCGTTTCTTCGACGGGAATGTTCGTAAACAAGCTCTCAACCGTCGAGTGAGGGGCAATGTCGTCTTCTGGTCCTTTTCCTGTAGGAGATCATAAACTCCCAACCGCTGATTTCAGTGGAATAAATGCACCGGGTATGTAAGGTACCAGCAAATCATTCAGGACTTTTTCGCTATCCTATAGGTTGGTGATGTCATCTGAGAGATGGATGGGCCTTAGGGGGTTGCCTGCCTTGTGTGTTTTCACTGTTCCGTAGCAGTAACCGGGCCTATAGTCTCCTTTTACCTTAGGGTTTTTTAATTTTACGATGTCTTGGCGGCTTAAAACTTTCACTCTTATTGTCACAGTACATATGTCCTTATGTTTCTTTGTATCTGAAACAACGCCCTTAAGCTGTTAATCCCTAGACTAACCAGTACCCGGTACCTCAAGGTCATACCTCCCACACGATGAGAAATAGGCCGAAAGGTCAGATTGTAAGTCAGTAGTCGCTTGATAATGCCATAAGGCGAAACAGCTGTCGTGACAAAATTCAATAAATGGAAGAAGGAAGTCTGCATATTTTTCACCAGAAATTAACGAACGAGAATCGGAAAAAACTTCGTCGGTATGAAGATACCTGCCAAGAAACTTATTGATGCCACTAAAGCAATTGCTTTTTAACGAAAATTATATATATATAATATAGATATATATATATATATATATATATAGATATATATATATATAATATATATAGCTTAAATCTTTGCTACATCCATAGTTTGCTGCTGAATCGTGGATGAACTATAATAGCAGACAACTTCCATTGTGCTAGGCATCTCCTATACTACCTCAGGCCTCATCAAACCCCCCTGTGCATATACAAGTATATATCCTGCATATACTCACATTTCTCAGTTATTAAGACACTTTGTGTCCATTGCCTCTTTTTTATTATATCTATTCAGACACCCCAACCCCCAACCCAACCCTAGGTAATCCTTTCAACCACCATTCTGAAACTTCTGATTTATGCATTGACTTTGGCACCCACTTCCCTCCCACTCTTTCCACATGACCAAATCGATAACTTGAAAATATATATATTTTTAGTAAGCTTGCACCTTTCATGGATGTTGAGGTATTTCGTCATTGAATAATAACGGTTGATGAAGTAAATCGGTCCCAAGCTATGAAGGGTGAACACATATTTTGAGGCCTATCAACAATAACTTTATCAAGGACATCACTAATACCTCCACATTCTTCAAAATGTGGAGAAACAAAATAGAAACATGGTGGACATAATAGACAACAAATACTTCTAATTACGTCTGGTATGAATGGGCCAAGAGGGGAAGGGTGGTACAGAACGTCAACCATGTTTAAAATTTGATTTCGTTCTTCCCATTCTAAACTAGGACTGGGCATGGTCGTTCTTTGAATGAAGCTGGAGTACTGGAAATGGATTTGCCATACTACCTATGTGGCATGAACGACCTGAACGTGGTGTGAATGGGTGAAAATAGTAGTAAGATCCTATATCGATATTGTTGCGTTCTCTAGTTCCCTATTATAAAATATTTCATTTGATTGCAACCACTTTAGTACCATACATTCCTCTTGCTCGTGGGTGAGATGTGTCTGTGATTTTCCCTTGCCCTGCTGATTATTTGTTTCTTCTTCATTTTCAGAATTATCTTTATCTCAACAGCAGCAGCAGGCATAAATAGGTTTAGACAAGGCGCCCCTCCGCAGGAACCTCCTCACTGCATTTTTTTGGAGGCTTTACTCCCTTGCCCCTTTTGTTTCCTACCTCTATTTGATATGTTTACTGATTGAAATACTGAATGAAAATGAGATTGGGAAAGACCGGGTCGTATTTATAACAGAATTGGGCTGGAATTTGACCCAGATACCTGTTCTGGATGTATCAAACCCTTTCAACACCTAACTCGTTCTCACCACATCCCGAAAATTGTTGCCAAATGGGCTCAAACTGTGTTCAAACAGAGTGGATGTAGTAGCAACCTTTCACGATCTGTTTACGAACTTCATGGATGGGCTATGATGGGAAGGGTGCTCTAGAACTTTGAGCCTACTCAAAAGTTTTTGCAGTTCATTCTGTCCTGTAATTAGACAGAGTGACAATGTAAATTACAAAACGAAGATGGGCCGTACTAACAAATAACAGGAACTGCATTGTGGCTTTCATCCTATTAGGGACAATGTAGATACGATGTGGTGGAGTGGAGTGTCTATTGGCAGTACAGCTCCTGTAACACCGAAGTAGTTCTTAGAACGTGTTACCCGTCCTAAAAAAATCATAAAATGGTTTGCAGTTGGACTGGAATGTGTAATTTTGGCCTATTTTTACACGTTCCACCCCGACTGCAACACGATTTAAAACATTTTTTAGGACGGGATAAGACATTCTAAAAACTAGTTTGGTGTGACGGGTGCTTAAAGACTGACTGAAAATGCAGTGTGAATGGGCAGGACTGAGCATGAACTAGAGCTCAAATGGACATGTCGTATTGTAAACCATTCAAGTCCCCGTCACACCAAACTAGTTCTTGGAACGTCTTACCCCGTCCTAAAAAAAATTGTAAAAGGGAAATAGTTTGGTGTAACGGGGGCTGTACTGCCAATAGACCCCCGACTGCACCACATCGTAACATATCCCTAATAGGATGAAAATATGGCAGTTCTGTTTGTAGTACATCCATCTTGTTTTAAGTACGTTGTCACTCCGTCTAAATACAGGATGGGATGGACGGCGAAAAGTTTTGAGCAGGCTCAAGATTCTGGAGCACCTTTCCTGTCCTAGCCCGTCCATGAAGTTCTTAAACAGATCATATTAGATTGCTAATACATCCACTCCGTTCGAACACAGTTTGAGTCCGTTTGGCAAAAATATTTGGGACTTAGTGAGAACGAGTTTGGTGTGACTGGGGTATTTAGAACGACCTAGAATGGGTTGAGACTTATTGCAACTGGGAGGAGATTTAGTGCAACCGGGGTTAAATGACTTCAGGATGGGATAAAACCTATTTTTAAACATTGTGCAGACATTGAACAAACGGTAATGCACTTAATTCAAACTGTGTCAAGTCATAGTTTAGGCCAACGTTTTCCCTTTCAGCCCGTCCTTACCCAGTTTCATGAAACTTCATAAACGGATATGAACGCACTTTCAACTAGGTCAGTGTGAAGGGGCCTTTAATATTCAAGTTAGAGAGAGATTTGAAAGCCTGTTACTTAAGTATTAGTTTCTTCAGTACTGCTACCAGTAGCCTTGGGAAAACTAATGTAACTGAACGTCATTTGTGCTGTCTTATTGGACTCATATAAAATTCTGGAATGAAATCATCAATGGCGTCGATAAGAAGCTTCAAGAATGTATGATTAATAAGTCAATTGGTCCTTACAATTTTATTTTATTAATGGTACTAAATAAGGTACTAATGAAGGACCAAGCTTGGACGATTCCTGATCAGTTTCCTGTTCCTTAATGTAGATATATCTTGTCTGTGCTACTTTTTTGGATTTGCTTAGAGGTGAACAAGTCAAATAATTCTTACAATTTTCCTGTATTACTTTTAACAAATAATGTACCAATGGAGAACCAAACTTAGATGTCATATTTTATCTCAGCTAGCTAGACATAGGTACTTTACTTCTTCAGACTTTCTCAGGGGTTTTCATTGGAAAACGTATAAGGAAAACAGTAGCAAGTGTACTGCTTTCAGTACTCCACAACATCATTTTGAGTTTTTAAGAATGCCATTTTGGATGTGTGTACACCCGTCACGTTTCATAGAATGATGATTTTCTTAAACATCTTTGAACACCATGTTAAAATAATTAAGAATCTAGAGCTGATTTTACAGAAGTTAAGTCAGTTTAATTTGAACGTTAAGCTCGAAATTATGAGTTCTTTAAAGGTGAATTAATCTGTTTTGGATAGGTTGTCTCAAAAGATGGTTGAAGATCATCCCTGATAAAGTGTCGGTGTTGTGAATTTCCCCGAGACAACTACTGTTATAGATAACCAACTATTTTTAAGGATGACTGACTTTTATTGTCAGTTTATGTACTGTTATTCCATAATTGCATGTCCTTTACTACTTAACAAAGGATGGTGCCGAATATAAATGGGTTGCAACAAAATTTAGCTTTTGATACACTCAAACAAATACTTCCTCTCCCCCTCCTGATATTCATCGAGTTTTCAAAACCATTTTTCCTTGCCTCTGATGCCACTGATTATATTATAGCAGGCCTTTTTATTATAGTGGAAAGACAGAAAGATATTTGAGTGTACATTTAACGTTAATGATTAAGAAGCTATGGGTCTAGTTAGTGTTTTGTGCAATTTCAAGTAGTTGATGCATAGCTATGAAGTGAATATTTTGACATATCATAAACCACTTTTTAGTTGAGTCCTAAACGTCCTCGTTGGCATATGGATATGAGAGACTGGTGTCTAAATTAAATATGTTGCAGGTAAACCAAATATTGGAGAAATAAAGTCCACACTAGTATAATACGTAGTATATTGTTAATACAGGTAGCTTTCGCCAACTTGATCAGTTGGCCTCTTCAGCGAGAATAAACACAGAAATAATAATACATATAGGAGAACATGTTTGAAAAATGGAAAAACTGTTTGTTATTCTTTCAGGTAACTCCAGAATAGCTCGAAGGTCTATTCGCAGTTCTCTGGGAACGTCGTGGCACGGTAGAGGTTGGCATATTGGCTGTTGGTTTTACTGCTCGTTGAGTTTCCAAAAGTGGCAAATTAGGTGGTGCTTCGGTTGTTCCAGAAATTACTCTCCCTGAGTAAATGGTTGCCTGATGTACTTTCTTCATTACCTTCTATCAAAAGCATCAT
>NC_061095.1:36598883-36601383 GCF_015104395.2 Macrobrachium nipponense | reverse complement strand
AGTAGATATTCTCATATGGTTGACATAGCAGAGAGAAAATATGAGAATGTAGGGATTATCGGTAATAATAATAATAATAATAATAATAATAATAATAATAATAATAATAATAATAATATACTTTATCAAAAGTAATGGCCACTTCAGCAGCGTTACACTTGTCGAGATTCTTCTCTATTTTACGATTAGCGGCTTTTTCCCTGCTACTTAGACAGGCTAGTAGAGCGCCTATAGAGGTCATGATCAAATACAATGTCAAAATAGGTGTATATATTTGAACTTTACAGATAAACCATGATGCCATAGTCATCAAAGACATTAATAATTCTCTCTCTCTCTCTCTCTCTCTCTCTCTCTCTCTCTCTTTCTTAAAGCGAGTTTTTATCTGGAGCCGCCAGACATCCTCGGGCTGCGAAGCTGAGTGTGGACTGATCTTTGTGTGGTGTCTGTCCTCCTTATATTTGGGGTTGACAGCAGGGGGTCTGCCCCATGCTGATCTATTGGCTGGTGGCGGTGAGTCTTCATTTTCATTGGTGGCTTGAGCCAGGTCTCAAGCCACTTTTTCAAAGTCGATGGTTGCGATGCTGCAGGTTTTGCAGCCGTCTAGACCTCCTGAGAGGCACAGTAACGTTGATGGGCGTTGCGCTACGCTATGGGGCGTCACGGCTAATTTGATTTCCATCGGCTGCAGGTGTACCTCGTTCAGGGACATTGTCTTCCATAGAGTTGTCGTGATCGGTGGTGCAATTATTGGTGGCAGGTCTTCTCAGACTCGTAGGGAGGAGAAATTCTTCCTGTGCCGTATTCAGTGTAGGTTTCATTTGCTGGATGAGAAGCGCCTCCAGCAGGCGCAACAGACGGGCATCAGGGGCATTCCCGATGATCTTCGTGTTCTGTATGATGACGTCCCGGGAGATGGCCTTTTGATGTTTGGTGCAGGCGTGATTCTTGATAGCCCCCTCTTAGGGGTGGCATAAGAGTCTCTTCGACTGGCGCATGGCAGTCATACCTACATAGGTGCCGCTGCATTCGTGGACTGGGCATGTATACTGGTACACTACATGCGTCTGCTTCAGGGGTTCTCGTACCTGTGGAGAGGGTTTTTTTTTCATAATAAGGTCGTGCGTCCTCCGATTCTGTTAATATATGATTAAGTCTATATTCTTGGTGTCATCGGTCGGGGATACATTTTCAGAAACAATTTTCTTAATGGCATTCTCTTCTTCACAGTAATGGGAGCTCATGAAGGCTTTGTAATACAGCTTGATATTATCCTGAGGGCGGGGCTGCGGGCTCTCACTACCGTACCATTTCTCCAGGGCTGTGCAGACTTCCTTACTGATTAATTTATTTGAATATCCGTTATTCACAAGTACTTGGGAGGAGCGGTCGAGTACCTGGTGAGTGTCCTGGCAGGTCGAGCAGTAGGAGAGGGCTCTCTGACGAAGTCCTGACGGTGGTGCTTATAATCTGGCGGGGCACTTGCTGTCACCATTGGGGCAAAGTCCTAGATTAGTCTTCTTGGTGTAGACGGAAGTAAGGAGACCGTCTTCCGTCTTGCTTACAAGGACGTCGAGGATGGGGAGCCATTCGTCAGTGCTGTATTCGATTGTGTAATTCAGCACACTGCACTGCTGAAATGCTTGACGGAAGGCTTCTACCTTATCCTCGGCGTCGACTTGCACAAAGGAAATGATGTCCTTAATATAGCATTCATATCTGCGGGGGTTGCTGCGTCATTGGTGAAGCCCGTTTCCTCCACATGCCCCACATAAAAATTAGAGAAGAGGACCCCCTCCCCTTGGGGGGAGGTGGGGAGCCCCCCATCGCCACGCCGTCCTTCCTGGCGGAACATCCCGAGCCATGGTGGGTGGAGAAAGGGGCCTTCTTCGTGGCAGAAATCTCTAGCAGTGTACGGGTCGAGGCATTTGGGTATGTTGAGGGGCACTGTCAACTGAATTCCTGTAAACACAATCAAGGATTATATCTATGGTTTCGTCGACAGGCACGTTCGTAATAGGGACTCCACGTCCAGCGAGGCGATAAATCCCGGTGCCAGGGGCGTCCTGGTTGGCTCCTAAGAATTTTTGCCAAAGATTGCATGCTGTACCGAACTCGGGACGTAAGGAGTCAAAATTTGGTTTAAGGCGCTTAGCCAAGGTGCCATAGGTCGGGGCGCGGGCGTCTGGCTGATTATCGGCCGGAGGGGGTTTTCCCCCTTGTTTGTGGGTTTTTTATATTGCCATATAAGTAACCCAGGCTGTAGTCTCCTTGTAAAATAAAGCAGGTAGTTTCCTCCACAGGTATATTAGTGAAAAGTACTTTATCAACATTCCTCCACAGAACTATAAACCTAATATTGAGTTGGAAATTATTCCATGATGAAGTAATATTTCTTGATGGATTTTTCAACAGCAATTGTTACCCATCGGGCCTATCTTTTAAATACGTCAAAAATACTGTCATTATTATTTTTCATCCACTGGTGCTGTCCATTTAA
>NC_061095.1:36576859-36598383 GCF_015104395.2 Macrobrachium nipponense | reverse complement strand
TCCTCTCGTGGGTTCGAACCAGGGGCACAGAGGAGAAATCACGACTTCAGTGACGTCTTTACCGACTCGGCCAACAAGAGGAAGGCATCACTGAAGTCCTGATTTTTCCAGTGCGCAGTATTCGAATCCACGAAAGGACGAGATTATTATCAACTAAAACATTTCATTTGGTTAAGTTATATGAAAATATATTAATTCCGAGGTAGAACGAATTGGATATTAAACGACATTTGTAGATTAATGAATTATATCTCCCTACTTAACGACCCTTGAGTCTTTGTTTATCAAACGTTATTTCACCATCCTTTAACGCCAACGTGTCTTCTCTCATACACTTGGCCTAAGTGTTTTCTGAGCATGCGTCAGTTTGTGGTCTCACTTCGTCTTTCCCTTTCTTAAAATGAGGTTATTTTATTAATTTTCCCCCCCTCCCTTCTCTTGTATGGTTTGAAGACTGTAATTGTTGTTTTTGATCTAGCTTGTATTTTGAAATTATTATTATATATATATATATATATATATTAATATATATATATATATATATATATTATATATATATATATATATTATATATCTATCATATAGATATATTGTATGTGTATGTGTATTACAAAATAGTTATTAGTGCTTATTAACAGTAATTCACACGAAGCCTTAATATGATAAAGTTGCAATAAACTATATGACGTATGAGTTTTGGATTTTTCAAATTTAAAAAGTTCAGTAGCCCACCACTCCAGGCAATATATGCGTAACTGAAATATCTGCGCTCCACAGAAAATACATCAATTTTTTAACGTCACAGAATTTGACAAGCGCAATATTAAATCTGACAGGCCGGAAGATACAACACACCTCTCCATTTTCACTTTGTTCGTCTGGCCCGAATTCTGCTTACACCCTTGCTGTTGTAATATATGTTAACTTTAATATAAAATGAATATATCGTAGGGAAAGAAATTTATTAGTCACGAGATATTTAGAAGGAAATATCTTTAAGTCTAAATATTCGATATATGATTTTTTCTTAATTTGAAGAAAAACCATCAGTATTTTCTTTGCCTTTCATTCCACATTGTTCTAGCAATTTCTTTTGGTGGGTTTCTGAGTAGTAATAATAATAATAATAATAATAATACAGGTTTTATTGAAAATAATGGGTATTTCAGCCGAGTTTATTGTGTGTAGAAGTTTTTCTATTACTCTTATTACTGACTTTTCTTTTGTGCTCAAGTTGGTTATTAAAATGCTAAATGGGAGATTCATGTAAAAACATGGTATTAGTCAAATTGAATATATTATGCAAAATACAGTACAAATTGGATCTTAAGCCTAATTGGCAAACAATACTAAATGACTCATTCTGGATTCCCCTTGCTCAGGGGCATCTGCTCCTCTCTCTCTCTCTCTCTCTCTCTCTCTCTCTCTCTCTCTCTCTCTCTCTCTTCTTCTTACAACGTTTCGTCCTTAAACCCAGGACATCATCGGGCAGGTGTTGTGGGGATGAAGTTTTCACACCGTCGTCATCGTGAGATTAAGCTAGCTTTGTACTGGCACGGGCTCTTCCCTCACAGCAGCCAGTAACTGTGAATTCAGCAACTGTACCTGTGAACAGTAACTGTGAATTCAGCAACTGTACCTGTGAACACAACCATTCTGCTCTGGTTAACCACTGGACCGGAAATGAAAAGGCATTCGTGGGAGAGAAAGTGTTATAGCAACGAGTTCCAGTAAGTAGGAGGACTTGGAAAGGAAAGGATATATCAAGAGTCAGAGAAAATGGATGATAAAAAAAAGAAAAAAAAGGAAGGAATACAGGGGTCCTTGCTGCCTTTGCAGGTCTGCACGTTAAGGTGCCTCATGAAGGAAACAGCAAGGGAGGAGTAGGGGGGTAAGAGGAAATTAATGATGGTGACTTGTGAAGGATGTGATATTTGCTTATTCTGTCGATGGCTGTATGTCATCAACGTCTAACTAATAAAGAAGTCCTTAAGTGAGATCATGAAAGGAGCATTGTAAAAATGAGGGAAAGATGAATTAGGTTCTTTTTGACAGGTGACAAGTTTACCTGGGTGGTAGGTAGGAATAGAGAAAAGCTGAAAGATTTTCTGTGTTTTCAATTATGTGCATCACCATTTTGGTGCTGGTTAAAGGGACCTCTGTGAAATTGTGCCTGAGAGGAAGAGTCTCCCGGCAGTGTAATAGGCAATGCTCTAGTGGCTGAGCTACTAACTGTTTGCAGTATTTGCATGCTCTGTCTTCTAGATTAATCATTTGCCAGGTGCACAGATATCCAAGTCATATTCGGCTGATGAAGAGAGAGGCTTTCTAATTTAGTACTTTCAATATACCATTTGGCAGACCTTTTGATCCTTGAAGAAGAGATCAATGGATTTCACTGTGTGCTTTATTCCGGTGGTACCTGAAAATGTTATTTTCTGTTTGACTGAGGGACTGATTAATGGTGATACTAACAGTGTCATTTTATGCTGGTGAGTATGTGTACATTTTCAGTGAATGATTGATTCTTAATAGCAAGTAGTGTGCTCTTTGATTTATGGAGTCTTCAAGTGCTTTTTGAATAGGGAAGTGGGAGGAATACTTGCTGCAGCTGATACATCTCGGTCAACAGAGTTATCTATATAATAGATATTGGGAGCATTTGTGTTGTTTATGGCTATTTGTGCCACTTCTCTGAGTTGACTGGTGTGCAGAGTGCTTTGTTCATTAGGAGCAGAGTGAAGTTAAATTGGATGGGGAACGGGAAACTGGGGGGTAGGGTAATTATTGTAGTTGTTGTTGGAAGCTTCTTTCTTAGTTGCAGCTGCTTCTTTTTGCATATTTGTTCTTCTTAGCTTCGTAAAAGATTTTCCATTGGTTTTTGTTTTTGGAGGGTTGAGTTCTTCGTGGAAGATGAGAATTCTTGCTATTTAGTTTAAAGTGGACAAAGTCTGCCAATTTTAAGGGCTTTCAAAATGATCAGAGCATTTCTTTGATCAATTCTGGATGGAAGAGAGAGAAGGTTAGTTTCTGCTCTGAGTAGACAGAGTCTTGTCCACATAAGGGCACCTGCAATGATCCTTATTGCATTGTTTTGAATGACTTTGAGTGAGCAGATTTTCGAGTTAACATATTTGTGAGTGCAGGTGCTGCATAAACAATTCATGCACGAGGTGTCCTGAATGTAAAAACATTCTGAGGATATGGCTTCTTGTACTTGTCGAAGTGAAGTCATTCTTTTCATCACTGTTAGTCGATATTGGACTTTTGTTTTAGGTGCTGTATTTCTTTGGCAGGGGACAGATTGTGATTTATACAATGGGATTCACGTATGATGAAGAGATTATTGGGTGTTCCCGGATGCTTGATGGCCATGGCTTTTGTTTGGTTTGTGTCTATTTTTAATCCGAGTTCTTTGCACTTTTCTTTTATCATGTAGAGGGATCTCTGGTTTTTTGCAGTTGAATATCTCCAGGTTGTTGAGGCACACACTAGGCAGACATCATCTGCCATAAATTAAAATTTCTACTCCTTTGGGTAGCTTGAAAGTAGCAAGATTTCCCATAAGGACATTAAAAAGAAAGGGACTGATGATTCATCCTTGTGGTGTACTGAATACTCTTCTTGAAAAAAAGGCTCTGACTGATCGGTTTAGTGTGCACTTTTGTGTCCATACTAAAAGGTTGTCTTTAATACATTTTTTTGCAAGAGAGGGCAATATGACAGTGGAATTTACCAACTTGTAGGCTTTTCCTAAATCAAGGAAAACTACTAAGGCTTTTTTATCATTGATTGTAGAAAACAAATCAGTTGCATAGATGTGGAGTTGCAAAGGTCCCGTTTTCCAGAGTAGTCTGTTGAAAACCATTCTTTCTGCTACTTTCTCAGCAGCTAATGAGAGCAATAGGTCAGTAGGCTCCAGGTTGTTTCGGTTTGGGAATTGGGTTCGTGTCCTGCTGGTTCATTTTCTGAGTTTGTCTCTTTCAACATAAGTTTTATTGACCAGGGTGAGATATACTATTTTAGCAGATTCTCCCATATTCTTGAGCATGCTGTATGTTAATGTGGGTCAGATCCACGTGCTTTCCTAAGTGCAATATTTAGTTTTTCTTTGGTGAAAGGAGTGTCTTTGGTCATGAGCATTGCAAGTATCAACAACTGTTCTTCTTCTAAGGGGTTCTAACGCTCTTGGTATCTCTGAGTTTCTAGGGACAGATTGACAGTTTTGGTCCTGTCAGCAAAATGTTGTACAATCCTATCCGCTTCACTCTGTGGGTCAGAGTGATGAATGCTGATAAAGTTCTTCTTACCAGAGACTTTGTTAAACCAATTCCAGATCTTGGCTCTAGGTGGAATATGATGTACCTGTCTGCACCATTTATATCAGGTTTCTAATTTTACTTCTTCAGATATCTGTGCAGCATGAGTTAATACTTGAATTAGTACAGCATGTTGCTGACCAGTCCTGTGTTTTCTAAAGAGTTTCTGCACCTGATTGATTCTTCTATTCATTTCCTTGATTACGGAGTTATAGTACCAGGCACTGTTGTGGTTTGTGTTTGCAGGTGGGTATTTCTTTTTTGGCATGGATACACTTACTGCATTAGTTATGCTATTACATAAGTCTTGTAATAGTGTAGTGTGCAAACATCTTGTGGAAGATTATTTATGTATTCTGTGGATCAGGTAGTTATGTGGTTTTCAAAGGAATTCCAATTTGCAAATTCAGGATTCCATCTGGGAGGGGGAAGAGGTGGAGGAGACTTTTAAATTTAATGTTATCTTGATAGCAAAGTGATCACTTATGAGAATTGGGTGTATTTCCCAAGAAATATCAGCCTATAAATTACAGGAAACGAGAGTGAGATCTAGCCTTCCTCTGTGAAGATGTGTTGGTTCATTGCAATTATTTAAAAGTTTGAGTTCAGTAAATTCTTGGAATAGAAAGTACAGGTGGTGTCCTGCAGGGTTATTTAGTGCTTGGTATCCGAGGAAGGGATGATGGGCATTGAAGTCTCCAGCAATAAAGGTGTTTTCTCTTGAAGCTGCATCTAAAAGTGCATCTGCTTCCCGATCAGTGTTTGGTGATCTGTATATTATTCATTGCAAATGTTGTGCCTTCTAAAATAACTTTAACACTTAATGTATCTACACCTGGTTCACAAAGTCTATGTTCTAATTTGGGAGGTAGGGATACTGTTTTTAATGAGTGTCAGTAACCCTCTTGTGTTGTCTGCATGTGGTGTCTGATATACAGTGTAACCTTTGAAGGAGAAGGATGTATTTTCTCTGAAGAGTGTTTCTGGTAGAGGGATTTTATCATGGTTTCCAAGGGAAACCATGCGTTGTACTCCATTCAAGGTCCATTGAAGTATTTTTGATGGATCTCTGTCGTTGTTTAGTAGTTTTCTGGTATGTGTCAGAGCTGGTGGTAGACTCAGAGTCACTGTGTGGGCTCATGAATCTGCCTGCAGAAACAGTGAGTCTTGAAGCTTCAGGAGGGCCATATTAATCGTGGTAGGGTCAATCGAGGTTTGATGTGATGCAGTAATAAATTGCATGAAAGTGTGAACATTTTTAAGATTTGATCAACATTGAAGGTCAGCTTATTTTCTTGGTTAGATCTAGGAAGATTGACTGTTGCATGGATGGAGGGTGTTGGAGAAACTAGGTTGTAAGGTTCTGGGGAGGAGATAGGTTGTGAGGATATGAGATGGCAAGGAGAGGATGGGATGTAGGGAGAAGACGGAGAAATGATAGGACTAGGTATGGGGTAGGTTGGAGGTGTTGGGTGACAGGTTTTGGGGAAGGTGTGGACTAGGAGAAGGGGGGTTGAGCATTGTTGCCTGGGAGTGGGAGGTTGCCTCTGAGGTTTAGGAGGGGAAGTTGATTTTGCCTTTGAAGCAGGGGTTTGGGAAGGGGAGGATAGTGGATAGAAGAGATCTGTGAAGGAAGAGAGAGAAGTAACTATGCTCTCCCTTTCATGCGTGAGATGTGCTGGAGCTGTACAGGACATTTTTCTGCCAGGCAAGATGGTTTCCTTTGCAGTTTGGGCTGCATGCATTGGTAAGTTGGTCAGCCTTAAATTTCTCTTAGCAGGTTTTGGTCTGGTGCCTATGGCTGCATTGGCCACAGATTTCATAGCTAGTACACTGTTCTTGGTGGTGACCAAAACAATGACAGCTGTAACATCGTAGGGGTTCAGGTGTGAAATCTTCTACAGGGAAGGTTCCACAGATACCTAGATTGATACGTTGGGGATGGGTCCTTTGAAGGTGCACAATACTTTTTGTGTGGGTTGGGGTTCCTTGGTCTTGGTTCTGATGCACCTTTCACCACACAGAATGGATGGATGGTTCAGAAAGGGTGTAATTTCTAGCCAGACAGGGTAGTTGCATACTACTGCTTTCATCAGCCTTTCAGATGGATCGAGGAGAGTTAGGTCAGAGTCGGTTTTCAAAAAAATCTGTGGTTTCTTTATTCTTGGCTGTGATAGTAAAATCACTTTTAAGGTTGGGCCTAGCCGTTATTACCAGGGTAGGATTGGTAGTTTCTAGAGCAGCAATTTTATCATAGAACATTCCAGACACTGCTGCCCTGTATTTGGGAAAGGTATTTATCTGCGGCTTCATGGCACTATTTTTCAAAGGGTTGTTGGTGTTAAATGAAGGACTGTTGCCCAGCTCATTGACATTTTTCAAAGGTTGATGGGTCAGGGTAAGCTCCTTGATCAGGTGCAAGGTTTCCAGAGGAAGGTTTGCAGAGCCAAGGTTAGAAGAGGCAGGGGTGTTCTCGTTCATGTCTACATCAATAGTGAGGTTGATGTTGCAGTCAGAGTCATCAGAGTCCATTATCTTCCTTCTGGCAGAGTCAGAGGCATTGGTCAGTTCAAGGGAAGTGTGAGAGCCAGATTTCTCCCAGTAAGGTCGGACCTCCTTTCAAACATCCTCCTGTGAAACACACACACACACACACACACACACACACACACACACATATATATATATATATATATATATATATATATATATATATATATATACATATATATATATACACACACACTATATTATATATATATATATATATAGTATATATATATATATATACTATATATATATATATATATATATATATATATATATATATATATATATATATATATATATATATATATATATATGCAGAAGCCAGGTACTATGTCGTACCTCTAAGTAAATGGGGATGCAATCCACAATGAAGTAAAATCCTCTTGTAGGTTAAAATATATATTTCTTGTACAGGATTAAAGCTTTCGACCATCAACTGTGGTGTTGTTCATTTTAGTGAACAAGACCAAAGTTGATGGTCGAAAGCTTTAATCCTGTACAAGAAATATATATTTTAAAGTACAAAGAGGATTTTACTTCATTGTGGATGCATCCCCATATAATATATATATATATATATATAATATATATATATATATATATATTATATATAACTAATATATATATAGAGTGATGTGAGGTGAAGCAGACTGCTTAGTAAAGGACTCTGAGTTGAGATATCTCACATCAATCTACTGTTTCATTTTCCTTCGTCGGTTCTACCTTTTATCTATATATTCATCACGTCCTTAATTTATGAGATTCAGTCATAGACACATAGATTTTTTGTCGTTTCCGATTAAAACAATGCAATCACTTCTCTATAAATCTGTCAAGAAGCAAATTTGGAAACAATTTCATTTTAATGTTTCTGTCTTTACGGACATGTAGGAGCAATTTATTTATTCTGTATCTCCTCACATATCTCCACTTGACATGACTGAATATCGTACTAATTTACGTTTTCCAAGAATCATGCTCTAGTACTTAATATATATGATATTTTCTCAAGTCTGCACTATAATAAGAGATGTTTATTGATATACTTATTTTTAGTTGAACTCTTACAAGATTTTGCATGCAAAAATCGATGATAGCAAACGTACTTTTGATATAATAAGATTTGTTGATTGCAGAATGGCATGTTTATCACTGTCAATTTTTTTTCACATAATCAATGGTTCAACGAAATAATCAGAAGAGTTATATAGGTATACCGTACACACATTTTGTTTTATTTTACGAAAGTACACCCCTGTAAAGAATTACAAATATCTCTTGAATTTAATACTGATTTATCGGGGACCTAAAATACTTGTATTTAAATCTATTGCCATGGTTTAACTCATTATTTTTTTTCTTTTTATTCCGGCCTCAGAAGGGTTATGAATACGGAATAAGTACTGAATACAAGTCAGCTTACCACGTGAAAATGACCATTTCAGAGTTCAAATTAACAGACTTAGTTCCTTATAAAATTTTCGTGGAAATTATTATTATTATTATTATTATTATTATTATTATTATTATTATTATTATTATTATTATTATTATTATTATTATTATTATTATTATTATTATTATCAATTCTTTAATATCTTGATGGACAAGTTTCACCCGCATATACCACCGTCAAATAGAGTATATATTCCAGAAGTGTAGAACTCTACGTAGGCTTAACAAGTTCCAAGAAGTGTAGTTGGATAATATTCAAGTGGTTTTTAACAGGTCAGATTTTATTCGTCTTCTCAATGCTAATTACTGTTTCATGTATCAAAATGAAGCATAATACTTAAAATGACAACCTGATCACCTCTGTTAACAGGAATGGGGAGAGGGTCACTCAAAGTCTCGTTTCATCATTTCTTTCCCTCGATCATTAGCGTTCCCAAACCCGGGATTACAGTCCGAGGCAAAAAATCAAAACTATTTTTCCCGCCTGTTCCTGGAAAGGGTGAGTTTCATAACGTTTGCACGAGCGCTGTTTTACAAACCCTCTGGAGGCGATTGCAACAGTTAAACATCGCTTTCATTCGTCAATTCATTTACGTGCATCTGCCTTACTGCGAAATGATTGTTTGAATTCGACGAAGAACCACAAAGTAATTGCTTTTTTTTTTATCTGTTCTTGTTATCATTATATTTATCAAGGATGCGGACGGAAAATGTTTTTATAGCAATAGTCTTCATACTGGGAAATCAGCCATTATTAGTTCTTTCTGACAGCGAGGTAAGTCTCAGAAATTAATATACAAAAGAAAAAAATAGCAAGCGAAAATCACAGGATTCGTCAGTATGAAAGTATTTGTTCTTATATACTAATGAATTGGAGGTACCCATATGGTATTCATTTGTAAGGACATGAACATGTAAGTTATAGGCCCACACACACACACACACACACACACACACACACACATATATATAATATATATATATATAATATATATATATATATATATTATTATAGATACATATATAATATATATATATATGATATATATATATATAATATAAATATGTATATATATAATATATATTTATATATATATATACATATATAATTATATATATATATATATATATGATATCCAATTTGGGCATTTTACTTCCCAAATTCCAAAACCAGTTAAGTATAATTTTCAACTATTCTCGATATATATATATATATATATATATATATATATATATATATATATATATATATATATATATATATATATATATATATATATATATATATATATATATATATATATATATATATATATATATATATATATATATATATTATATATATCGAGAATAGTTGAAAATTATACTTAACTGGTTTTGGAATTTGGGAAGTAAAATGCCCAAATTGGATAGTTTTTTGTCATTCTTATTTTGAATACTATTAATGAAACTCTGGATACTTTTGTTAATGAGCCCAATAAAAATAATCCTGTCTAAAAAGAAAAAGCATTAAGCGTTACCTGACGAAGCAGCGAATATTGTTTACATAGTCGGTTTAATTCTTTTTGTTTACTTGTTGTCTCGTAGTTAAAAAGGCATTTAGTCGTTTCCTAATAAGAAGTAGAATCATAAATCTCAAATTTAATAAAATTTGGAACAACATCATTGATAGCACAGTAACGTAAGAAATCAAGATGAAGATTGGTCCTCTCTTTCTTTCTACACAGTTTTTCCAATTGGCGGCACTATCGAAGGAGGTCCTGGCCGTAACGAGTAATCACTAATTATAATAATTATTGGAAGGTATTCAGTCCTCTGGAGCGTAGTTTAAAAATAAAAAAGGAAAGCGTAGAGGCATTATCTGAAATCCATGTTGTTACGGAGATATCCTAGGAACGCACACAATCACACAAGTGAAGCACAGGAACAACTTTTTCCACATGTTAAAAGGAGCAGGTGCAGGAAAACAAGTAGATCCCATGAATAGTTTAATCCTACGTTTCGTGACCCCCTAGTACCTAATACCTAACTCATTTTTGCGTGATATTAATTCTACGTGGATTTTTTTTTTTTTTTATGTTTTAAGTATAATTTAGTGCATATGTTTTCATGTATTTACTGAAACCCACAAAGGAAAGTAAAGCGAAGGAGTACTGCGAGGCCTTTCAACTCAATGTCATTTACTAAGCAGACTAACATATATATGATCATAAGATTACAAAGAAGGGTAGTATAAATGACAGATAGGGATTATAAAGTAAAATATGTACATAGAATCTAACAAACCTGGAGAATTAGCAACCTTGCCAAACAGGGGCACAATTTACGTGGTTTACAAAAGGTTAAGTCAAAGTGCTCAAAAGCAAGGAAAAGACATTAAAAGATTATACAGGGAGGTAACTGACCAACACAAAATTTCATTTTGGTAAAAAAATAAAACTTATTCACAAAAAGATATATTAAACATACATATACAAAGAAAATATCTATATGGTAACTAATGTGTAATCAAATCTGTGATTTTATCTTCAAGATCATTCTTAAACATGTTACTTATACACAGGTCCAGATAATACAAGCCAGAGCTATTATTAAATTTACAATAGGAAATAAGTTGTATAATATCACCTTCTAAAAGATTTCGTAATAAAACATCTTTTGATCTTGCAATACCTGAACTGCCGTTCCAGTTTATTCTGTGGTAGTTTTCACTTAAATGAATGAATATTACCTTGGATGTTTGCACAGTTTTCACAGAAAACTCATGCTGTTTAATTCTTACTTCTAAATCCTTGTTAGATCAGCCGATATAAAACGAAGGGCAATCCAAACATAGGGCATTCTTTATTAGCATTCACTTTTAGTGTGTTATTATAAAAAAAATGAGGATGATCTTAAAAGATATTTAACAGTGATTTTATGGTTTCAAAATTGCTGAAATAAGGCAAGCTAAGAATGTTCTGACAAGTATCTATCTCCATGTTACTTACAATATAAAACCTTTTGTTGGCTTTATGATAGGAAATATCTAATATAAGTTAATGATTATATAAATCTTCCCCTATTTTTGTTATGCATTCAATTTCTTGATCCAAATATTAGGGACTGACAATGCATAATACTCGTGGCTTGAATAAAAATGGATATAAGTTAAGTTGGTGGTTGGTTTCCTATAGATAGTGAATTTACATTGACATGATTCTCTATGCATTAAAACATCTAAGAAAGGGAGGCAATTGACTTTTTCCAATTCTAAAGTAAGCTTAATTGATAGTACCTGGCTATTGAAATCAGAGAGTAAATCAATTATATTAACACAAGCAGGCCAAACAGCTAAAATATCGTCAACATTATGTATACCACTTTACAGGAATATATATGGTATTAGGTGGTGTTCTTCAAAGAATTCCTTATACAAATTTTATAAAGGTGGTGATAAAGGGTTAGTATTGCCATACCAAATATTTGTTGACAAAATTCACCATTGAATATGAACTTACAATCGCAAATGCACAACCTAATAAGTGACTTACAGGTAGAGGTAATTCATAATGGGTTAGTTCGTTTCTATGATACTCTAAAATAGAATCTATGTGAACTTTAGTAAAAAGAGAACAAACATCAGAACTAAGGTATCTATCAGTGGGGCACAAAGTTATTTTATTTAATTAATGAACTAATTATATAGAATTATATATGCGAGAATCGAAGATAGTTTCATGAGAGCGGGACAAGAGCTTGGTGATATATTTCGAAAGTTTATATGATATTGAGCCAACAGTATTGATAATAGGCTGCATAGTATTATTTTCTTAGTGAGTTTTTACTAATCCATACTAGTAAGGTAGTGAAGGAAATTTGATTGACAATTTACCTAGAAGTACTTTTTTATCTTTAAGGGTTTTTATCACAGTCCTATTGAAGTTTTTTATGACTTGATCAAGGGGATTTTTTGTTAGTTTTTTGTAAGTTGTATCATCAGTCAGTATGACTTGCATACATCATATGTAGTCAGTTTTATATAAAATTACTATATTATTTGACTAATCCCTTTCGTGATGTGGATTGTATTGTCTCATGGCTAACATTGGCAGCTCCATAAACAATACCTTTAATTATGTCAACATGATTATGAGTAAGATCAATATATTTTTAAAATCTAGTGATCTACCTCAAAATCATGTTGACATAATTAAAAGTATCGTTTATGGAGCTCTTGTTAGCTAATAAAGTATCTTCCCTGCTTACTAAAAGAAAAGTTTGACCAATATTAGAAAAGAGGTTGCTGAGATTAATAATAACAATCCCAATGTCCTTAAAATTCAATTTCAACCCCGGGGAGGGGAGTTGGGGAAAAGGTGCAGGAAGAGTTTATTTTAAAATAACCCAAAACGTCAGCTATTAGTGTCAAACATATAATTTTTAAGGTTATTGAGATGAATGGTGACATTCCATATGCCTTGAAATCCAAGTTCAACACCAATAGGGAGCGGGTGAAAAGGGGTTGGAAGGGGGTGACAAGTAAAAATAACTGAAAATTACAGATATTAATGTCTAAGCTATAGTTTCTGAGGTCGCTGAGATGAATAGGTACACTCCCTATGCCATTCTAGTTAAGCCCTAATAGGGAACAGGGTTGAAAAGGGGTGGGAAGGGGGTGGCATGTAAAAGTAACCAAAAACGACAGATATTACAGTCAAATCCATAGTTTTTGAGGTTGCTGAGATGAATGGTGACACTCCCCAGACCCTTCAAGTTCAATGCCAGCTCCAATTGTGAGGGGAGTGAAAAGAGGTGGGAATTGGGTGACTTGTAAAATTAACCTGAAATGAGAGATATTAGTGTCTAATCCACAATTTTTGGGGTTGCTGAAATGAAAGGGACACACCTGATGCCATTAAAGTCCAAGCTCAGCCTTGTTAGGAAAGGGGATGATATAGGGTGGGAAGGGGGTGATGTAAAAATAACCAAAAACAACAGATAGTAGTGTCTAATCCATAGTTTTTGAGGCTGCTGAGATGAATAGTGATGCTTCAGAGGCTATTTAAATCCTTTCTTTAGCTCCGCTAGGAAGGTGGGGTGGGAGTGAGATGGGGTGTGAAGGGGGTGAGATGTAAAACAAAAATACAAATATTAGTGTCCAATCCATGGTTTTGGAGGTCTCTGAGATGAACAGTGACACTTCCGATGTCCTTCAAGTCCAAGTTTAGTCCCAATAGAAAGGGGGATGAGAAGGGGCTGGGAAGGGGTTGACATATAAAAATAACAGAAAATGACATATATTAATGTCTAATCCATAGCTTTTGAGGTCATGAAATGAATAGACACTTTCAATGCCCTTGAATTCAAAGTTAATCCCAATAGGAAGGGGGGGGGGGGGGTGGGGGGGGTAGGAAGTGGTATAGAAATTGGAACGAGGAGGGAAAGAGTAAAAGAATGGGTAAAAAATAAAATGTAAAAAATTATAGATATTAGTGTCTAATCCATATTTTTTGAGATCACTGGGATGAACAGAGACACTCCCGGTGCCCTTCGAGTCCAAGTTCAGCCCCAATAGGAATAGGGGTGAGAAGTGGGGAAATATAAAATGTCAAAAATACTGGGCAATATAATTGAAGAAACAACCTTAACAGGAGAGAGAAAAAGAGAGAGAGAGAGAGAGAGAGAGAGAGAGAGAGAGAGAGAGAGAGAGAGAGAGAGTTACATGGAGTTACAAGTATTGTGATGCCTGAAAGATTTATTAGTCCATCAGAAGAGACATCGTGTGCTAACTTATTTCTAGGAGCAGGTTTTACTGTTCATTCACAGTGTACTAATGATTCTGCCTAGTTTTCTTTTAAACTCTTTCACATCGTTGCTGTTTACAACTTCGCATGGCAGTTTATTCCACATGTCACATATCTTGTATGTAAAGAAGTTTCCCTAATGAGATGTGTTGTATCTCTTCAGTTCTAGTTTCCATCTATTATTTCTTATCTGGTTTTTGTCTAACGTAAATAGGTTACTATCAACTTTTGTTATGCCTTTTAGTATTTTGAATGTTTCTATTAGTTGTCCTCACAATCGTCGTGTTTCTAAGCCATACATGTTCAGGCTCTTCCGTCGTCTTTGGTAACCTATTTGCCTGATGGATGAATTAACTTTGTGGCTCTTGCCTGTACCCCTTCTAATTTATTTATAGTCTTTCTTAGTGTTGGTGACCAAAACTGTACTGCATATTCAAGATGAGGTCTAACTATTGATATGTAGAGTTGCAGTACCGATTCCTTTTTTCTGTATTTGAACTGCCTCTTCTGTACCTTCTTTTTAGCTTTTATGTATAGTTTTGTGGATTTTAAGTTCTTGGTAATAATGCCTCTAAGGTCCCCTTCTTGTTCTATACTATTTTATTATTCCCAAGCAGCATGTAGTTGGCATGAGAATTGCTTTTTCCTAATTGTAACACGTTACACTTATCCACACTAAAAGGCATTTGCCATCTTTTTGACCACTCTCCTATTTTCTTTAGATCATTTCTTAAACTTTTTATGGTCTCTGGGTGTATTGCGTTTACAACTAGTTTGGTATCGTCTGCAAATTTGGGTATCCGCTAGATAATCCTACATGTATGCCATTAATATAAATGAAAAACAAGAGCGGGCCAAGGACAGAACCCTGAGGAACTCTG
The DNA here is from genome assembly GCF_015104395.2 of Macrobrachium nipponense. NCBI lineage: Eukaryota > Metazoa > Arthropoda > Malacostraca > Decapoda > Palaemonidae > Macrobrachium > Macrobrachium nipponense. The sequence continues at coordinate 36,583,392 of NC_061095.1, read as the reverse complement.
CTTGTCACATCTACCCATTTTGATCCTTCACCATTTATTACGACTCTCGTTTTTCTATTAGTTAGCATTCTTTGATCCGGTCTGCTGTTTTCCTACAATTCCTAAAGGTCTATCTTTGTCATTAGTTTTTTTATGTAGAACGTTGTCAAAGGCTTTTTGGAAATCTAGGTAGAGTATATCTATTGCTCTACTACTGCCATACATGCCAAGCATGTTATGGAAAAACCCCAAGAGGTTTGATAGACAGGATCTGTTTTGTCTGAAATTGTGTTGACTGTTTAACAACCCGTTCTTTCTATCAATGTGATCCACAATTTGATATGCAATTATGTACTCAAAAATCTTACACGGGGCTGAGTTAGTCACATTAGTCTATAATTTCCTGGCTCTTCTCTTGGACCTTTTTTGTAAACCGGGGCCACATTACCTAGTTTCTATCCTTAGGGTACATTTCGTTGTTCTGCCCTTTTTTTGTAGAGTTTATATAGGCAAGTAACTATCTCCTTTTTTAACTCCTTTAATTTCTCTTGGATGAATCCCATCCGGGCAAGGAGATTTTAAACTATTTTATCAAGTGGTTCTTTCTCTTCATATATATAACATGAGCAAAGAATTCTTTTGGGTTTTTCCCTTTACAAACCGATTGCAACGCAACTCTCTTATCCTTATTTATCTTTGCATTTCTTAATATTTTATCCACCATTCTACAGAGTTCTTTATGCCTGCTTACTTCTTCTGGAGTTGGGTGTGGATTCATTATTTTGTGCATTCTGTCTCCTTCTCTCATTTTATTTTGTATATCTCTGTTGAACCACATAGGCTGGGGGTTGCCATTTGTTAGTAATTGTTTAAATTGGATACATCTGGAGCATTTTTCTGTGTATTCTTCTAGAAAGGCTTCCTAGTAATTGCTTGTCTGTGTTTTGGTCATACTCTAGATTTTTAACATACTTCTTTAGTTCTCTTGGGTCTCCTCAATGGTAGTCTAATCTCTTTATTATCTTCTCTTTTTAGTGTTGAATATTGATTTGAAATGTAATAATTTTAGGGTCGCTTTCGCCCAGATTTGCACATACTGAAAGGTCAGACACTACGTTATCTTCTGTTGATAGGCCAGTGTCTAGTATTGTTGTTTCTTCTAGTAGGTTATCTACCATTGATGTGGAGGCCATAGTGTTCCAGCGCACTTCTGCATTGAAATCTCTTGTTCTATTAATGAATACAGATCCTCATCAGACATCTGTAGCTTGGTGGGGAGGTCTGACATTAGGCTGCTTATATTGAGGCCTATTATCTCTTGCTTGGTTGTAATTTTACACTCTATTAGACTGAGGTGGTTCTTGACATATAGCATAATTCCTCCACCTTTTTCATTAGGTCTATCTTTTTTTAACAATTTACTTCCTGCAATTTGGTACTCTCCTACGTAGTCTCTTGTTGCCTCTATTATGTCTAATACTTCACTTGCTATCAATGCTTTGAAGAGATCTACTTTGTTTCGAATAGATTGTGCATTAAATTGTGCCACTGTGAGGGACTATCTATCTTATCTTTTGTCTCTGATGGCTTTATTAAGTTTCCCTTATTTTCACTGTTTCCTGCAGTGACCATTACTACCATATTCTGGGAGGTTTCGACTGCTTCCCTTGAATGTTCTGTTCAGTGAGGTGTTTCAAGAGGTTTTCATTAAGAAGGTTTCCCAGTAAGTTTTTATTGACTACAAATCTTTCCCAAAAGTTTAGAAACCTAACACCCTTTTCTTGGCATATTTGCTCTAGTCTGCTATTAATTCCAATTGCCTTGTTAAGGGAGTATTAGCTAACATCGATTCTAGGCAGAAGTATTATAAGAATGCTTTCATCGGCTTTCTCACAGATGTTTTCTATAACATTCCCCAGAGAGAGAGAGAGAGAGGGGGGTAGAGGTTTTGGGAGGAGAGAGAGAGAGAAGAGAGGAGAGAGAGAGAGAGAGAGAGAGAGAGAGAGAGAAAGAGAGAGAGAGAGAGTTTATTAGTTATCATTCATAGTTTTCCCGGGCAGTGCCGGGTTGGTCAGCTAATATAAATATAATAGATACTTATACATAGTTAAACTTTTTATAAATACAACTAAAAACGGCTTCAAAACGAAATATAAAGGGGATATGCAATAAAAAAAAGTTCTGATTGATGTTGATGGACAATAAAAGTAGATTAAGGAGAAGAAAACAGTAAAAAAAAAACTTCTTATAATATAGGTATATATGTGCAATATAGATGATGAAATTTATACTAAAAAAAGAATTAGGGAAAGTCAATAAAGAAGATAATTGGCTCTTTACAATCAGCCCCCTACCTATGAAAAATGTAGAAATTTATGAATATTAGACAAACATCATACTTTTTGTTCCTAAATTCCCTTTAAAGTAAATATGTAAGAAATGAAAGTTCTCTCTATATTTATAATGAAACAAATGTCCAGCATATTCAGTCACTAAAAAATCATTAGAGCTAGTAAAATATGATAATAATCACTATATCAATGTTTTTCAGGAACATGTACTTTTTTTTTTTTTAAACTACCCTATACAGTAATAGCAAGAACATTCTAATTTCATACACGCAAGTCATATATGGTGCCCGAATAGAACATAACTTTTAAATAAATCTATCTAATAGTGTTTCATTGCCATTTATGTATTGTTGATGGTGGGGAGTATTAATGATATCATTTCGTGGCATCAGACTCCAGTTATCATTTATAAGTAAGCGAACAAAACTATGACGCGCGCTAATTAAGCAACAGAATTAATGTTTCACAATAATTTTATGAGATTCACGTGTCAGACATTAGGCCTTCGTTTAATCACTATTCTTATTTAGAAAAGTCTCGTTCTCATTAGTTTCAACTTACTAAAACTGAAGAAAGACACAGTCCAAATACTTCGGATAGGAAAAGTTTTTGTAACTAGAATGGAAAGTTTGGAGGTGAGCAATAATGCGCCAGGGAAAATGCACTTTACCCCAGAAAGGATGTGTAATGGATATGAAGTATTCCCTCGTTGTTAATATTATATTACTTGAACTATCAACTTCAGCAAGATCTTGGTATAGTGTGATGAATGCCTTGGTGAAAAAAAGCTTCATTTGTAGAGGGAGTAGGTGGACTAGAACATGTAGTTTTGGAGAATAGAGATTATTATTATTATTATTATTATTATTATTATTATTATTATTATTATTATTATTATTATTATTATTATTATTATTATTATCATTATTATTATTATTATTATGGAAACCTAGTTCGGAACGTTTACTGCTACATGTTAGAAAGATCCACAAAGGGAAGCAGTCCAATAATACGATTTAATATATGTGTGGAGGAAAGTATATTCAGATATTATGATAGTTACAACCAAACGGTAATTTAATGACGTATCACACACACACAAATATATATATATATAATATATAATATATATATATATATATATATATATATATATATATATATATATATATGTGTGTGTGTGTGTTTGTGTGTATATATATATATATATATATATATATATATATATATATATATATATATATATATATATATATAATAGTTCTCTGAAGCATATTGCACTGATTTTTTGTGCTCTGGTAATCTTTGCGAGATGGATCTACCAGTTTCCCCAATGTAAATCTCATTATAAAGGCTACAAGGTATCTTGTAACCGCGGTTTCTTCTCCTCTTTTATTTAGGTATACATTAATGAGCGAACTCCCGATGGATTTTGGGTCATGAAAAATGAAAGAATTATTAGAGCTGAGGTGTTCTGTAGCTTTTTGGATGTTTTCATCCTATGAAAGTTTAATTTTATTGTTGAAATATATTTGTCTGTATTCGCTTTATTTATAGCTTTCTCGATAATGTATGGTGGATAGCGCAGTTGCCTTAGGTGTTGAATTCTTTATCTATATACCCATCCGAACATATTCTAAGTCCCCCGAGGAATAGATTGGACCCGACCATGATCTTTACGGATACATCGTGTTAGCTTAAAAAATTAATAAATGAAATAGCGAAAGTGGGTTTCCTGTATACTGTGAATGCATATCTATTATGTTCTTTTATGATTAATACGTCTAGGACCGGCAAATTTCCATCCTTTCACCATTCTGTTTTAAATTTTATGGATGGAACTAGCGAATTTAGTTGATTGAAAATTTCACTGAAATCTCCCCACTATCATCCTAGTAAGTGAAAATATCATCTACATATCTAAGCCAGATCATATTGCGGGGATTGATAGATGACACAATTTCTATTTCGAAATATTCAATGTATAGGTTTGCTAGAAGCGGGGGATAGGGGGCTGCCCATGCTACAACCAAATTTTTGTTTGTAAAACCATTGAAAGAGAACACGTTGTTAGTTACACAAAGATTGATTAATTTTATTGTTTTTGCCAATACCATGAGGAAAATGTTCTTCAAATTGGTGTAACTTCCTTTTCAGAAAGGACAACAAGTCGGCAATCGGGACTTGGTAAATAATGATTCGACGTCAAGGCTGATCAATTTGATGTTATTTGCAGGGATATTTAATTAAACTGTTAAATTTTTGTATAAAATCATCTGCATTTTTAACGTGTGAGGATGAGAATGTTCCTAAAAAGGGTGATAACATGTCTGCAAGCCATTTGGATATTTTATGCATGAAAGATATTATGGGACATAGAGGAATCCCATCATTATGTTTTTTGGGAGGCCATAAAAAATGGGAGAGAAGGGTTGATTCCAGTGATTCTGTGTTCTTCTTATTACCCCCTATAATTCTGTAGTGGGAACTTTCATTAATTTATCATAATTCTCTGTGTAGTTTAGAAGTTCAAGAACTTTATTGATGTAAGTCTCCTTATCTAAGAGAACTATTTTCCTGTCTTTGTCCGATGTCGTGATTATGATATCCTCCCCTTTTCTTAATCTAACTAAACGCATTTTGGAATCTCTTCGGGAGCGATTTTTGTTTTGTTTTGTTTTGCTGCAAGTCCTTTAGCAGAATACCTTTGAGACATGTGTATTTTTTGGCGTAATTGTTTATTGCAAAATGTTTGTCAAATGCAACCAAGAAATTAAGATTACTCTCGGGACCTGGTTTTAGAGCAAATGAAATGACAAGATTTAAGACCGTCTGTTCTTCTACGGTGAGAATATGTCTTAGAGAGGTTTAGCACATTATTGGGTAAGTCATGATTACTCCAAACACTATTCCTAATTAACCTTTTTAATTTGTTGCGCTGTTTCATATATTTATTTTTTAAGTTACCACGATTTATCCTCAAAGCTCATGGTCGGGTATAACCTATTCTTCAAGAAGCTTAGAATATGTTCGAATGGGTACATACTAGATAAAGAATTCAACACGATCCGCCATCACCTTGCACAACTGCTCTATCCACCATCACCATACTTTATCGAGAAGGCTATAAATAAAGCGAATACGATATACTATAGACGTTCCACTCAGAATAGACAAATAGATTTCAACAGTAAAATAAAACTTCCATACGATGAAAACATCCAAAAGGCCACAGAACACATCAGATGTAATAATCCTTTTGTTTTTCATGATCCCAAATCCATCGGGACTTCGCTCATTAACGTATACCTAAAATAAAAGAGGAGAAGAAGCCGGAGTTTACAAGATACCCTGTATATAGTGTATATATATAGATATATATATATATATATATATATATATATATATATATATATATATATATATATATATATATATATATATATATATATATATATATGTGTGTATATATATATATATATTATCATATATATATATATATATATATATATATATATATATATATATATATATATATATATATATATATATATATATATATATATATATATATATATATATATATATATATATAATATATATATATATATATATATATATATAATATATATATATATATATATATATATATATCTATATATAAATCATTTCACATTACCGAGATTTCATATACATACATCGAGCTACCATGTCCTTTAATATCTAATTCGCTCTACCTCGGAATTAAAATATTTCCATATATGCTTAACCGAAGGGGAATTTTTTACACGATAATAGATTTGCCTGGTCCGGAGGAGAACCCAAGAAGACATTCAAATCCAGGAACGCGAAGGGTGGGATTGTAAAAGCTTCACAGACGTTCTCCTGATTTGAATGTCTTCTTGGGTTCGCGCCCGGGACCAGGCAAATCTATTATCGTATAAAAAAAAAATCCCAAAATTCCCCTTCGTTAAAGCCATATTAAAATTTAAAAATAATTAATTCCGAGGCTAGAGCGAATTGGGAGATTAAAGGGACCAGTTGTAGCTCGATGTATACATACACACACACACACACACACATACACACACACACACACATATATATATATATATATATATGTATAACAGAATCACGAAAGTTAGGAAACGTGATATATATATGTATATATATATATATATATATATATATATATATATATAT
>NC_061095.1:36559359-36566859 GCF_015104395.2 Macrobrachium nipponense | reverse complement strand
ATTTAAAACAGAATGTTGAAAGGCCGGAAATTTGCCGTTCCTAGACGTATTAATCGTAAAAGAACGTAATAGATATGCGTTCACAGTATACAGGAAACCCACTTTCGCTGTTTCATATACTAATTTTTTAAGCTAACAAGATGTATCCGTAAAGATCATGGTCGGGTGCAACCTATTCCTCAGGGGACTTAGAAATATGTTCAAATGGGTACAGAGATAAAGATTCATCACCTTAGGCAACTGCTCTATCCACATACATTATCGAGAAAGATATAGATAAAGCGAATACAATATACTATAGGCGTCCCTCTCAGAATAGACAATTATATTTCAATAATAAAATTAAACTTTCATCGGATGAAAACATCCAAAAAGCTACAGAACACCTCAGCTCTAATAATTCTTCCATTTTTCATGACCCAAAATCCATCGGGGGTTCGCTCATTAATGTATACCTAAATAAAAGAGGAGAAGAAACTGTGGTTACAAGATACCTTGTAGCTTTTATAATGAGATTTACATTGGGAAACTGGTAGATCCATCTCGCAAAGATTACCAGAGCACAAAAAAATCAGTGCAATATGCTCAGAGAAACTATATATACATACATTCATATTATAGATTATATAGATTATATATATATTATAATATATATATATATAATTATATATCATATATAAGTTATCATAATATATATATATATTTGTGTGCGTGATACGTCATTATATTGCCGTTTGGTTGAAGTTAAATTCAACAGAAGTAACTATCATATCATCTGAATATACTTTCCTCCACACATATATTAAATCGTGTTATTGAACTGCATCACTTTGTGGATCTTTTGTAACATATAGTAGTCAACTTTTCGAACTAGGTTTCAATAATAATAATAATAAAATAATAATAATAATAATAATAATAATAATAATAATAATCCTTATTCTCCAAAACTACATGTTCTAGTCCACGTATTTCCTCTACATATGAAGTCTTTTTCACCAAGGCATTCATCACTCTATACCAAGATCTTGCTGAAGTTGATAGTTCTAGTAATATAATATTAACAACGAGGCAATACTTCATATCCATTACACATCTTTTCTGGGGTAAAGTGCATTTTCCCTTGCGCATTATTGCTCACCTCCAAACTTTCCATTCTAGTTACAAAAATTTTCCTATCCGAATTATTTGGACTGTGTCTTTCTTCAGTTTCAGTAAGTTTAAACTAATGAGAACGAGACTTTTCCAAATAAGAATAGCGATTAAACGAAGGCCTAATGTCTGACACGTGAATCTCATTAAATTATTGTGAAACATTAATTCTGTTGCTTAATTAGCGCGCGTCATAGTTTTGTTCGCTTACTTATAATTGATAACTGGAGTCTGATGCCACGAAATGATATCATTAATACTCCCCACCATCAACAATACATTAATGGCAATGAAACACTATTAGATAGATTTATTTAAAAGTTATTTTCTACTCGGGCACCATATATGACTTCCGTGTATGAAATTAGAATGTTCTTGCTATTACTGTATAGGGTAGTTTAAAAAAAAAAAAAGTACATGTTCCTGAAAAACATTGATATAGTGATTATTATCAATATTTACTCAGCTCTAATGAGTTTTAGTGACTGAATATGCTGGACATTTGTTTCATTATAAATATAGAGAGAACTTTCATTTCTTACATATTTACTTTAAAGGGAATTTAGGAACAAAAAGTATGATGTTTGTCTAATATTCATAAATTTCTAAATTTTTCATAGGTAGGGGGCTGATTGTAAAGAGCCAATTATCTTCTTTATTGACTTTCCCTAATTCTTTTTTTAGTATAAATTTCATCATCTATATTGCACATATATACCTATATTATAAGAAGTTTTTTTTTTACTGTTTTCTTCTCCTTAATCTACTTTTATTGTCCATCAACATCAATCAGAACTTTTTTTTATTGCATATCCCCTTTATATTTCGTTTTGAAGCCGTTTTTAGTTGTATTTATAAAAAGTTTAACTATGTATAAGTATCTATTATATTTATATTAGCTGACCAACCCGGCACTGCCCGGGAAAACTATGAATGATAACTAATAAACTCTTTTCTCTCTCTCTCTCTCTCTCTCTCGCTCTCTCTCGTCTCTTCTCTCTCTCTCTTCCTCTCTCTCTCTCCTCCTCCCAAAACCTCTACCCCCCTCTCTCTCTCTCTCTCTGGGGAATGTTATAGAAAACATCTGTGAGAAAGCCGATGAAAGCATTCTTATAATACTTCTGCCTAGAATCGATGTTAGCTAATACTCCCTCAACAAGGCAATTGGAATCAATAGCAGACTAGAGCAAATATGCCAAGAAAAGGGTGTTAGGTTTCTAAACTTTTGGGAAAGATTTGTAGTCAATAAAAACTTACTGGGAAACCTTCTTAATGAAAACCTCTTGAAACACCTCACTGAACAGAACATTCAAGGGAAGCAGTCGGAAACCTCCCAGAATATGGTTAGTAATAGCACTGCAGGAAACAGTGAAAATAAGGGAAATTAATAAAGCCATCAGAGACAAAAGATAAGATAGATAAGTCCCTCACAGTGGCACAATTTAATGCACAATCTATTCGAAACAAAGTAGATCTCTTCAAAGCATTGATAGCAAGTGAAGTATTAGACATAATAGAGGCAACAAGAGACTACGTAGGAGAGTACCAAATTGCAGGAAGTAAATTGTTAAAAAAAGATAGACCTAATGAAAAAGGTGGAGGAATTATGCTATATGTCAAGAACCACCTCAGTCTAATAGAGTGTAAAATTACAACCAAGCAAGAGATAATAGGCCTCAATATAAGCAGCCTAATGTACAGACCTCCCCACCAGCTACAGATGTCTGATGAGGATCTGTATTCATTACTAGAACAAGAAGATTTCAATGCAGAAGTGCGCTGGAACACTATGGCCTCCACATCAATGGGTAGATAAACCTACTAGAAGAAACAACATACTAGACACTGGCCTATCAACAGAAGATAACGTAGTGTCTGACCTTTCAGTATGTGCAAATCTGGGCGAAAGCGACCCTAAAATTATTACATTTCAAATCAATATTCAACACTAAAAAGAGAAGATAATAAAGAGATTAGACTACCATTGAGGAGACCCAAGAGAACTAAAGAAGTATGTTAAAAATCTAGAGTATGACCAAAACACAGACAAGCAATTACTAGGAAGCCTTTCTAGAAGAATACACAGAAAAATGCTCCAGATGTATCCAATTAAAACAATTACTAACAAATGGCAACCCCCAGCCTATGTGGTTCAACAGAGATATACAAAATAAAATGAGAGAAGGAGACAGAATGCACAAAATAATGAATCCATACCCAACTCCAGAAGAAGTAAGCAGGCATAAAGAACTCTGTAGAATGGTGAATAAAATATTAAGAAATGCAAAGATAAATAAGGATAAGAGAGTTGCATCGGTTTGTAAGGAAAACCCAAAAGAATTCTTTGCTCATGTTATATATATGAAGAGAAAGAACCACTTGATAAAATAGATTAAAATCTCCTTGCCCGGATAGGATTCATCCAAGAGAAATTAAAGGAGTTAAAAAAGAAGATAGTTACTTGCCTATATAAACTGTACAAAAAAAGGGCAGAACAACGAAATGTACCCTAAGGATAGAAACTAGGTAATGTGGCCCCGGTTTACAAAATAGGTCCAAGAGAAGAGCCAGGAAATTATAGACTAATGTGACTAACGTCAGCCCCTTGTAAGATTTTTGAGTACATAATTGCATATCAAATTGTGGATCACATTGATAGAAAGAACGGGTTGTTAAACAGTCAACACGACTTCAGACAAAACAGATCCTGTCTATCAAACCCCTTGGGGTTTTTCCATAACATGCTTGGCATGTATGGCAGTAGTAGAGCAATAGATATACTCTACCTAGATTTCCAAAAAGCCTTTGACAACGTTCTACATAAAAAAAACTAATGACAAAGATAGACCTTTAGGAATTGTAGGAAAACAGCAGCCCGGATCGAAGAATGCTAACTAATAGAAAAACGAGAGTCGTAATAAATGGTGAAGGATCAAAATGGGTAGATGTGACAAGCAGAGTTCCTCAGGGTTCTGTCCTTGGCCCGCTCTTGTTTTTCATTTATATTAATGGCATACATGTAGGATTATCTAGCAGGATACCCAAATTTGCAGACGATACCAAACTAGTTGTAAACGCAATACACCCAGAGACCATAAAAAGTTTAAGAAATGATCTAAAGAAAATAGTAAAGTGGTCAAAAAGATGGCAAATGCCTTTTAGTGTGGATAAGTGTAAAGTGTTACAATTAGGAAAAAGCAATCCTCACGCCAACTACATTGCTGCCTTGGGAATAATAAAATAGTATAGAACAAGAAGGGGTCCTTAGAGGCATTATTACCTAGAACTTAAAATCCACAAAACTATACATAAAAGCTAAAAAGAAGGTACAGAAACTAGTGTGATACATAAAGAGGCAGTTCAAATACAGAAAAAAGGAATCGGTACTGCAACTCTACATATCAATAGCTAGACCTCATCTTGAATATGCAGTACAGTTTTGGTCACCAACACTAAGAAAGACTATAAATAAATTAGAAGGGGTACAGGCAAGAGCCGCAAAGTTAATTCATCCATCAGGCAAATAGGTTACCAAAGATGACGGAAGAGCCTGAACATGTATGGCTTAGAAACACGACGATTGTGAGGACAACAAATAGAAACATTCAAAATACTAAAAGGCATAACAAAAGTTGACAGTAACCTATCTACGTTAGACAAAAACCAGATAAGAAATAATAGATGGAAACTAGAACTGAAGAGATACAACACATATCATTGGGGAAACTTCTTTACATACAAGATATGTGACATGTGGAATAAACTGCCATGCGAAGTTGTAAACAGCAACGGTGTGGAAGAGTTTAAAAGAAAGCTAGGCAGAATCATTAGTACACTGTGAATGAACAGTAAAACCTGCTCCTAGAAATAAGTTAGCACACGATGTCTCTTCTGATGGACTAATAAATCTTTCAGGCATCACAATCCTTGTAACTCTCTCTCTCTCTCTCTCTCTCTCTCTCTCTCTCTCTCTCTCTCTCTCCTGTTAAGGTTGTTTCTTCATATATATTGCCCAGTATTTTTGAAATTTTATATTTCCCACTTCTCCACCCTATTCCTATTGGGCTGAACTTGGACTCAAAGGGCACCGGGAGTGTCTCTGTTCATCCCAGTGATCTCAAAAAATATGGATTAGACACTAATATCTATAGTTTTTTTACATTTTATTTTTTACCCGTTCTCACACCCCCCCCCCCTTTTCCTATTGGGGATTAACTTTGAATTCAAGGGCATTGAAAGTGTCTATTCATCTCATGACCTCAAAAGCTATGGGATTAGACATTAATATATGTCATTTTCTGTTGGATTTTTATATGTGAACCCCTTTCCAGCCCCTTCTCACCTCCTTTTCTACTGGGACTAAACTTGAAGGGCATCGGAAGTGTCACTATTCATCTCCAGAGACCTCCAAAACCATAGATTGGACACTAATATTTGTATTTTTGTTTTACATCTCACCCCCTTCACACCCCATCCCACTCCCACCCAACCTTCCTAGCGGAGCTATACAAGGATTTAAATGGCATCTGAAGCATCACTATTCATCTCAGCAGCCTCGAAAACTATGGATTAGACACTACTATCTGTTGTTTTTGGTTATTTTTACATCACCTCCTTCCTACCCAGGTGTGTCACTTTCATTTCAGCAACCTCAAAAACTGTGGATTAGACACTGATATCTCCCATTTTAGGTTATTTTTACAAGTCACCCTATTCCCACCTCTTTCCACTCCCCTCACAATCGGAGCTGACATTAGACTTGAAGGGTCTGGGGAGTGTCACCATCATCTCAGCAACCTCGAAAACTATGTATTTGACAATAATATCTGTCGTTTTCGGTTACTTTTACTGTCACCCCCTTCCCGTTACCCCACCCCTTTTCAAACCTAGTTCCCTATTAGGGCTGAACTTGAATTGCACAGAGTGTCACTATTCATCTCAGCGACCTCAGAAACTATAGCTTAGGCATTAATATCTGTAATGTTCAGTTATTTTTACATGCCATCCCCTTCCTACCCCTTTTCACCCACTCCCTAATGGAGCTGAACTTGGATTTAAAGGCATAAGAAATGTCACTATTCATCTCAGCAACCTTGAAAATGATAGGTTTGACACTAATATCTGACATTTTTGGTTACTTTTAAATAAACTCTTCTTGCACCTTTTCACCAACTCCCCTCCTGGGGTTGAACTTGAATTTGAAGGACATTGGGAGTGTTATTATTAATCTCAGCAACCTCTTTTCTAAGATTGGTCAAACTTTTCCTATAGCAAGCAGGGAAGTTACTTTATTGGCTAACAAGAGCTCCATAAACGATACTTTTAATTATGTCAACATGATTTTGAGGTAGATCACTGAATTTTAGAAATATATCACTCCTACTCAAAATCATGTTAACGTATATAAAGGTATTTGTTTTTGGAGCTGCCAATGTTAGCCATGAGACAATACAGTCCACATCACGAAACTGATTAGTCAAATAATATAGTAATTTCATATAAAACTGACTACATATGATGTATGCAAGTCATAGTGAATGAAGATACAATTTACAAAAAACTTACAAAAAATCCCCTTGATCAAGTCATAAAAAACTTCAATAGGACAGTGATAAAAATCCTTAAAGATAAAAAAATTACTTCTAGATAAATTGTCAATCAAATTTCCTTCATTACCTTACTAGTACAGATTAGTAAAAACTTACTAAGAAAATAATACAATGCAGCCTATTATCAGTACTGTTGGCTCAGTATCATATAAACTTTCGAAATATATCGCCAAGCTCTTGTCCCGGTCACATGGAACTATCTCCGATTCTTACATATATAATTCCATATATTTAGTTGATTAATTAAATAAAACAACTTTGTGCCCTACTGATAGATTCCTTAGTTTTGATGTTTGTTCTCTTTTTACTAAAGTTCATATAGATTCTATTTTAGAGTAACATAGAAACGAACTAATCCATTATGAATTGCCTCTATCTGTGAGTCACTTACTAAGTTGTGCATTTGTGATTGTAAGTTCATATTCCATGGTGAATTTTATCAACAAATATTTGGTATGGCAATGCTAACCCTTTATCACCACTTTTCTCAAACTTTTATATGGAATTCTTTGAAAAATACCACCTAATACCATATATATTCCTGTAAAGTGGTATACATAATGTTGACGATATTTTAGCTGTGTTGCCTGCTTGAGTTAATGTAATTGATTTACTCTCTGATTTGAATAACCAGGTACCATCAATTAAGCTTACTTTAGAATTGGAAGAAGTCAATTGCCTCCCTTATATGTTTTCATGCTTAGAGAATCATGTCATTGTAAATTCAGTATCTATAGGA
>NC_061095.1:36529359-36554359 GCF_015104395.2 Macrobrachium nipponense | reverse complement strand
GGACGTGATGAATATATAGATAAAGGTAGAACCGACGAAGGAAAATGAAACAGTAGATTGATGTGAGATATCTCAACTCAGAGTCCTTTACTAAGCAGTCTGCTTAGTAAAGACCCTGAGTTGACAGACCTCACATCTCTCTCTCTCTCTCTCTCCCTCTCTCTCTCTCTCTCGTCTTCTCGTCTCTTCTCCTCTCTCCGCTCTCTCTATCTATATAGATATATATATATATAATATATATAGTATATATAGATATATATATATATATGATATATACATATATATATATATATTATATAATATATATATATATAGATATATATATATATGTATATATATATATATATACATATATGTATATATATATATATATATATATATATATATATATATATATAGATATATATATATATATATATATATATAATATATATATATATACTATATATATATCTATGAGGATGCAATCCACAATGGAGTAAAATCCTCTTGTAGTTTAAAATATATATTTCTTGTACAGGATTAAAGCTTTAAACCATCTACTCTGGTCTTGTTCACTAAAATGAACAAGACCACAGTTGATGGTCGAAAGCTTTAATCCTGTACAAGAAATATATATTTTAAACTACAAGAGTATTTTACTTCATTGTGGATTGCATCCCCATTTACTTAGAGGTACGACATAGTACCTGGCTTCTGCATATATATATATATATATATATATATATAATATATATATATATATATATATATATATATATATATATATATATATATATATTGTATGTGTATGTGTGTGTGTGTGTGTGTGTTTCACAGGAGGATGTTTGAAAGGAGATCCGACCTTACTGGGAGAGATCTGGCTCTCACACTTCCCTTGAACTGACCAATGCCTCTGACTCTGCCAGAAGGAAGATAATGGACTCTGATGACTCTGACTGCGACATCAACCTCACTATTGATGTAGACATGAACGAGAACACCCCTGCCTCTTCTAACTTTGGCTCTGCGAACCTTCCTCTGGAAACCTTGCACCTGATCAAGGAGCATACCCTGACCCATCAACCTTTGATGAAGGAGGATCGTGGATACTACCCCAAAAGAAGAAAAATGTCAATGAGCTGGGCAACAGTCCTTCATTTAACACCAACAACCCTTTGAAAAATAGTGCCATGAAGCCGCAGATATATACCTTTCCCAAATACAGGGTAGCAGTGTCTGGAATGTTCTATGATAAAATTGCTGCTTTAGAAACTACCAATCCTACCCTGGTAATAACAGCTAGGCCCAACCTTAAAAGTGATTTTACTATCACAGCCAAGAATAAAGAAACCTCAGATTTTTTTGAAAACCGACTCTGACCTAACCCTCCTCGATCCATCTGAAAGGCTGATGAAACAGTAGTATGCAACTACCCTGTCTGCCTAGAAATTACACCCTTTCTGAACCATCCATCCATTCTGTGTGGTGAAAGGGGTATCAGCACCAAGACCAAGGAACCCCTACCCACACAAAAGGTATTGTGCACCTTCAAAAGACCCATCCCCCACATATCGATCTAGGTATCTGTGGAACCTTCCCTGTAGAAGATTTCACACCTGAACCCCTACGATGTTACAGCTGTCATTGTTTTGGTCACCACCAAGAACAGTGTACTAGCTGTGAAATCTGTGGCCAATGCAGCCATAGGCACCAGACCAAAACCTGCTTAGAGAAATTTAAAGTTGACCAACTTACCAATGCATGCAGCCCAAACTGCAAAGGAAACCATCTTGCCTGGCAGAAAAATGGCCTGTACAGCTCCAGCATATCTCACGCATGAAAGGGAGAGCATAGTTACCTCTCTCTCCTCCTTCACAGATCTCTTCTACCCACTATCCTCCCCTTCCCAAACCCCTGCTTCAAAGGCAAAATCAACTTCCCCTCCTAAACCTAAGAGGCAACCTCCCACTCCCAGGCAACAATTCTCAACACACCTTCCCCAAAACCTGTCACCCAACACTTCTAACCTACCCCATACCTAGTCCTATCATTTCTCTGTCTTCTCCCTGCATCCCATCCTCTCCTTACCATCTCATATCCTCACAACCTATCTCCTCCCAAGTACCTTACAACCTAGTTTCTCCAACACCCTTCATCCCTGCAACAGTCAATCTTCCTAGATCTAACCAAGAAAATAAGCTGACCTTCAATGTAGATCAAATCTTAAAAATGTTCACACTTTCATGCAATTTATTACTGCATCACATCAAACCTCGATTGACCCTACCACGATTAATATGGCCCTCCTGAAGCTTCAAGACTCACTGTTTCTGCAGGCAGATTCATGAGCCCACACAGTGACTCTGAGTCTACCACCAGCTCTGACACATACCAGAAAACTACTAAACAACGACTGAGATCCATCAAAAATACTTCAATGGACCTTGAATGGAGTACAACGCATGGTTTCCCTTGGAAACCATGATAAAATCCTTCTACCAGAAACACTCTTCAGAGAAAATACATCCTTCTCCTTCAAAGGTTACACTGTATATCAGACACCACATGCAGACAACACAAGAGGGTTACTGACACTCATTAAAAACAGTATCCCTACCTCCCAAATTAGAAACATAGACTGTGAACCAGGTGTAGATACATTAAGTGTTAAAGTTATTTTAGAAGGCACAACATTTGCAATGAATAATATATACAGATCACCAAACATTGATCGGGAAGCAGATGCACTTTTAGATGCAGCTTCAAGAGAAAACACCTTTATTGCTGGAGACTTCAATGCCCATCATCCCTTCCTCGGATACCAAGCACTAAATAACCCTGCAGGACACCACCTGTACTTTCTATTCCAAGAATTTACTGAACTCAAACTTTTAAATAATTGCAATGAACCAACACATCTTCACAGAGGAAGGCTAGATCTCACTCTCGTTTCCTGTAATTTATAGGCTGATATTTCTTGGGAAATACACCCAATTCTCATAAGTGATCACATTGCTATCAAGATAACATTAAAATTTAAAAAGTTTCCTCCTCCACCTCTTCCCCCTCCCAGATGGAATCCTGAATTTGCAAATTGGAATTCCTTTATGTATTCTAATCCACAGAATACATAAATCATCTTCCACAGGATGTTTGCACACTACACTATTACAAGACTTATGTAATAGCATAACTAATGCAGTAAGTGTATCCATGCCAAAAAAGAAATACCCACCTGCAAACACAAACCACAACAGTGCCTGGTACTATAACTCCGTAATCAAGAAAATGAATAGAAGAATCAATCAGGTGCAGAAACTCTTTAGAAAACACAGGACTGGTCAGCAACATGCTGTACTCATTCAAGTATTAACTCATGCTGCACAGATATCTGAAGAAGTAAAATTAGAAACCTGGTATAAATGGTGCAGACAGGTACATCATATTCCACCTAGAGCCAAGATATGGAATTGGTTTAACAAAGTCTCTGGTAAGAAGAACTTTATCAGCATTCATCACTCTGACCCACAGAGTGAAGCGGATAGGATTGTACAACATTTTGCTGACAGGACCAAAACTGTCAATCTGTCCCTAGAAACTCAGAGATACCTAAGAGCGTTAGAACCCCTTAGAAGAAGAACAGTTGTTGATACTTGCAATGCTCATGACCAAAGACACTCCTTTCACCAAAGAAAAACTAAATATTGCACTTAGGAAAGCACGTGGATCTGACCACATAACATACAGCATGCTCAAGAATATGGGAGAATCTGCTAAAATAGTATATCTCACCCTGGTCAATAAAACTTATGTTGAAAGAGACAAACTCAGAAAATGAACCAGCAGGACACGAACCCAATTCCCAAACCGAAACAACCTGGAGCCTACTGACCTATTGCTCTCATTAGCTGCTGAGAAAGTAGCAGAAAGAATGGTGTTCAACAGATTACCCTGGAAAACGGGACCTTTGCAACTCCATATCTATGCAACTGATTTGTTTTCTACAATCAATGATAAGAAAGCCTTAGTAGTTTTCCTTGATTTAGGAAAAGCCTACAAGTTGGTAAATTCCACTGTCATATTGTCCTCTCTTGCAAAAAAGGTATTAAAGACAACCTTTTAGTATGGACACAAAAGTGCACACTAAACCGATCAGTCAGAGCCTTTTTTTCAAGAAGAGTATTCAGTACACCACAAGGAGGAATTCTCAGTCCCTTTCTTTTTAATGTCCTTATGGGAAATCTTGCTACTTTGAAGCTACCCAAAGGAGTAGAAATTTTAATTTATGCAGATGATGTCTGCCTAGTGTGTGCTCAACAACCTGGAGATATTCAACTGCAAAAAAACCAGAGATCACTCTACATGATAAAAGAAAAGTGCAAAGAACTCGGATTAAAAATAGACACAAACCAAACAAAAGCCATGGCCATCAAGCATCCGGGAACACCCAATAATCTCTTCATCATACGTGAATCCATTGTATAAATCACAATCTGTCCCCTGCCAAAGAAATACAGCACCTAAAACAAAAAGCCCAATATCGACTAACAGTGATGAAAAGAATGACTTCACTTCGACAAGGTGCAAGAAGCCATATCCTCAGAATGTTTTACATTCAGACACCTCGTGCATGAATTGTTTATGCAGCACCTGCACTCACAAAGATGTTAACTCCGAAAATCTGCTCACTCAAAGTCATTCAAAACAATGCAATAAGGATCATTGCAGGTGCCCTTATGTGGACAAGACTCTGTCTACTCAGAGCAGAAACTAACCTTCTCTCTCTTCCATCCAGAATTGATCAAAGAAATGCTCTGATCATTTTTGAAGCCCTTAAAATTGGCAGACTGTCCACTTTAAACTAAATAGCAAGAATTCTCATCTTCCACGAAGAACTCAACCCTCCAAAAACCACATGGAAAATCTTTTTACGAAGCTAAGAAGAACAAATATGCAAAAAGAAGCAGCTGCAACTAAGAAAGAAGCTTCCAACAACAACTACAATAATTACCCTACCCCCCAGTTTCCCGTTCCCCATCCAATTTAACTTCACTCTGCTCCTAATGAACAAAGCACTCTGCACACCCAGTCAACTCAGAGAAGTGGCACAAATAGCCATAAACAACACAAATGCTCCCAATATCTATTATATAGATAACTCTGTTGACCGAGATGTATCAGCTGCAGCAGTAGTCTCCACTTCCCTATTCAAAAAGCTCTTGAAGACTCCATAAATCAAAGAGCACACTACTTGCTATTAAGAATCAATCATTCACTGAAAATGTACACATACTCACCAGCATAAAATGACACTGTTAGTATCACCATTAATCAGTCCCTCAGTCAAACAGAAAATAACATTTTCAGGTACCACCGGAATAAAGCACACAGTGAAATCCATTGATCTCTTCTTCAAGGATCAAAAGGTCTGCCAAATGGTATATTGAAAGTACTAAATTAGAAAGCCTCTCTCTTCATCAGCCGAATATGACTTGGATATCTGTGCACCTGGCAAATGATTAATCTAGAAGACAGAGCATGCAAATACTGCAAACAGTTAGTAGCTCAGCCACTAGAGCATTGCCTATTACATTGCCATGAGACTCTTCCTCTCAGGCAGAATTTCACAGCACCAAAATGGTGATGCACATAATTGAAAACACTGAAAATCTTTCAGCTTTTCTCTATTCCTACCTACCACCCAGGTAAACTTGTCCCCTGCCAAAAAGAACCTAATTCATCTTTCCCTCATTTTTACAATGCTCCTTTCATGATCTCACTTAAGGACTTCTTTATTAGTTAGACGTTGATGGCATACAGCCATCGACAGAATAAGCAAACATCACATCCTTCACAAGTCACCATCATTAATTGCCTCTTACCCCCCTACCCCTCCCTTGCTGTTTCCTTCATCAGGCACCTTAACGTGTAGACCTGCGAAGGCAGCAAGGACCCCTGTATTCTTTCCCTTTTTTTTTGTCTTTTTTTATCATCCATTTTCTCTGACTCTTAATCTATCTTTTCCTTTCCACGTCCTTCTACTTACTGGGACTCGCTGTTATAACACTTTCTCTCCAACTAATGCCTTTTCATTTCCGGTCCAGTGGTTAACCAGAGCAGAATGGTTGTGTTCACAGGTACAGTTGCTGAATTCACAGTTACTGTTCACAGGTACAGTTGCTGAATTCACAGTTACTGTTCACAGGTACAGTTTGCTGAATTCACAGTTACTGACTGCTGTGAGGGAAGAGCCCGTGCCAGTACAAAGCTAGCTTAATCTCACGATGACGACGGTGTGAAAACTTCATCCCCACAACACCTGCCCGATGATGTCCTGGGTTTAAGGACGAAACGTTGTAAGAAGGAAGGGACAAGAAGAAGAGAAGGAAGGAGAGGGAGAGAGGAGAGCGAGAGAGACGGGCGAGAGAGACGAGAGGATAGAGAGAGAGAGAGAGAGAGGAGCAGATGCCCCCGAGCAAGGGGAATCCAGAATGAGTCATTTAGTATTGTTTGCCAATTAGGCTTAAGATCCAATTTGTACTGCATTTTGTATAATATATTCAATTTGACAAATACCATGTTTTTACATGAATCCACCATTTAGCATTTTAATAACCAACTTGAGCACAAACGAAAAGTTAATAATAAGAGTAATAGAGAAACTTCTACACACAATAAACTCGGCTGAAATACCCATTATTTTCAATAAAACCTGTATTATTATTATTATTATTATTATTATTACTACTCAGAAACCCACCAAAAGAAATTGCTAGAACAATGTGGAATGAAAGGTAAAGAAAATACTGATGGTTTTTCTTCAAATTGAGAAAAAATCATATATCGAATATTTCAACTTTAAGATATTTCCTTCTAAATATCTCGTGACTAATAAATTTCTTTCCCTACGATATATTCATTTTATATTAAGTTAACAGATATACAACAGCAAGGGTGTAAGCAGAATTCGGGCCAGGTGAACAAAGTGAAAATGGAGAGGTGTGTTGTATCTTCCGGCCTGTCAGATTTAATATTGCGCTTGTCAAATTCTGTGACGTTAAAAAATTGATGTATTTTCTGTGGAGCGCAGATATTTCAGTTACGCATATATTGCCTGGAGTGGTGGGCTACTGAACTTTTTAAATTTGAAAAATCCAAAACTCATACGTGATATAGTTTATTGCAACTTTATCATATTAAGGCTTCGTGGTGAATTACTGTTAATAGCAATAAATAAATATTTGTAATACACATACTCATATAAATATATATATATATATATATATATATATATATATATATATATATATATATATATATATATATATATATATATATATATATATATATATAGATATTATATATATATATATATATATAATAATAATTTCAAAATACAAGCTAGATTAAAAACAACAATTACAGTCTTCAAAACAATACAAGAGAAAGAAAATTAATAAATAACCTCATTTTAAGAAAGGGAAAGACGAAGTGAGACCACAAACTGACGCATGCCCAGAAAACACTTAGGCCAAGTGTATGAGAGAAGACACGTTGGCGTTCAAGGAGGGGGAATAACGTTTGATAAACAAAGACTCAAGGGTCGTTAAGTAGGGAGATATAATTCATTAATCTACAAATGTCCTTTAATATCCAATTCGTTCTACCTCGGAATTAATATATTTTCATTATAACTTAACCAAATGAAATTTTTTAGTTGATAATAATCTCTCCCTTTCGTGGATTCGAACCTGCGCACGGAAAAATCAGGACTTCAGTGATGCCTTCACTTGTTGGCCGAGTCGGTAAAGACGTCACTGAAGTCGTGATTTCTCTTCTGTGCGGTGGTTCGAACCCACGAGAGGACGAAATTGTTACCAACACCAGGGAATCAAGGTTGTGTCTCAGAAAAAAGGTGAGATCATTCCCAAAAAACTCCAATCTCTCTCTCTCTCTCTCTCTCTCTCTCTCTCTCTCTCTCTAGTCCTCCCTGAACATATACATTTACAATCGGGATAACGCAACCGTTAAATCTTACCATAATACCCAGTATCCGTCCGTTACAATCTCTGTCCGTTGACAAAACCACTATATTCTTTCTAGGAATACAGAACATAGTCCCTCCTTTTAAATAAACCGTCGAGTTCAATACAATATTACAACAATTACTTAAATAGCTTAAGACTCGTAGGTCTTTCACGTTATGTTCTTGTATTAATAAAATGTCTATCTTACACTACGTCATGAGTGATGCTACCTTCATCTGTTTATTTACATCGTTTAAGCCATTGACATTTAACGTTGCAGTTAGTAAAGCCATAGTGAAAAGAAAAAATCATAACTTCTTCTTTCTCGGTACGTTGTCGTTGCTTTGTATTTTAGTTTTCTTTCTTTCTTCTCTTGTGACAAGACTTTCTCGTAAGTTTCATCTTGCCAACCCTTTCCATATTAATATTCCAATGACTTTCAGTTGATGTATCCAAGATTTGCTCTTCATATCCATCCTCATTGCCTAGTACTATATTCTCGCACAAGTCCATATCAGAATCATTCTTATGGACTGACACCGTAACAGTCATTTCCTTTAAGCCTTCATCATCACTGAGCTGTCCCTTGCGTACATGCAAATGATCCACCTCCATCTGCGGAACATCTAGTTGCCCCTGCTCACTATAACCTTCCCGAAAATGAATGTTCAAATGGTCAGGGAGTCTAGGGCACTTACTATCCTTTTCAGTATTAAAAATACCAATATCGCTATTATCACCTCTTACCCCATCATCAATTGTCTGCAGACCAGTATTTGGGCTTGGTTCGACTGTGAATAAGTTCAACTGCCGCTAATTATCTTCATATATACTATTTCTCAAGTGTGTAATTCCTTGATCGTTCTATGATTCTTCGTCAGCACAACCATTCGATGCTTTCAACATAAGATCGGTCTCATATCCACGTTCATTCGACATTTGTGATGCATCTAGACCATCATTTATTTTAGGAAGATTTCGGGAAATCGGCATGTTAAATACATTTAACCTGGATTCGCTTTCCATTGTACAATTAACAGCTAGATGTGTCGTTCTTCCGCATTTATAGCAAGTTTTAGGTTGGCCTTGATAAATAAAAGTTACTGTGTGTTCACATATATTAACCGACGAAGGAATGCTTTCGCTTACATCCATCCTTGCCGCTCGGATACCGTTCACCAGTCCCTTTGTTCTTCCGTGGGAAAATCTGTTGTGTCGTACCGAGTGCACCTTCCATAACGACTTAGGACACCGATGACCAAATCATCACTCATATCAGACGGCGCATATCTTACGGAAACATATGCGTAATATTCCTTCACTACCATTTCAGACCGCGTCTGATCAGCGAATTTTATAATCATCCTATTGTTGAGCATTAGCTGAAAGCCGGAAAAGTCTTCTGTCACACCTAGATGCATAAAAATTACTTCACAGGCAAGGTCATACGTCGGGTGCACAGAAAAATGTAATCCAACTGAATCCTTTCTTTTAAGTTTGCCCAAAGGGGCAAAAGCATTTAAGTTGTCTCTTCCATTAACCTTCTATAGTCTCTAGCCAAAGGCAAGGCAAAAAACACCAGAAAGCGGGAGCAGCTCAAGACAGGTCCGCTCTGCTCCAAAGCTCTAGCGAGAGTCCTCCCTTGGGACGGGAATGGGATCCACATGAAACTTACCTCACATTCAAATGAATTTATTTTGTGTATATATTTTCTACAGCTTAAAACTAAACAAACATTTTACTGTTTAAGGCAAATAGAGCACTTTGACTGTCAACAAAACCATAAACACTTTTCTTCTTTTCTAGTGCATATTCTAGTCCAGCATAAATAGCATAAAGTTCTCCTGTCATGCATGAACTCCTATCATCAATCCTTTTGGACAATTTTTTCTCAACACATATGCCATGTTAAAAAAATTATCTTATAACTACGCCAGAACATGCTCTATTTCCATTAACGGGTCCATCACAGTAAAAGTGTCTAACATTTTCCTTCGGATATCTAGATAGTTTTTCAATAAATAGCTGTTGTAATTCTTGAGGGTGACAATCTTTTTCCCTAACGTCTAATTTATCTATTTGCAGAGATACTGTTTTCTTAAGCCATGGCTCCATACCAATATTTTGTGGTACAGGTGCACAAAAGTCTTTTGCATTGTACTGAAACAACATTTGATAAAGTCTTTTTTGATAAGTATTCATCCTAAAGTTTCTAGCAAAACCAGATCCGAATTGATCTACAGCAGACTTTAGACTATTTTAAACACTACTAATGAGTCTCAAGGCAGAGATCACTGTTAATTAATTCTTGAATTCTATGTATGCATAACGCTCGGAATATTCAGCTCCATTCTCATGATTTCTATTCTTGCTGTCCTCACACAACCAAGTACAATCCTCATTCCTTCATTTTGCACAACCTCTAATGGCTTAACATCCTTCTCTGAATAAGACGACAATACCGGGGCTGAATAGTCAATAATACTCATTACAGTGTTTAGATATACTGACCTTAGATCAGGTGCACCAACACCATTTCGGCTATTAGATAACACTTTTAGAGGTTAGCCTAGACACGCATATATTCATGACATAAGCAATTTGATCCTTAACATTACTAAAAATGATATGCATTCCAAGATATTTATGACTAGTTACCTTTTCCAATTTCATTCCATTCAACGAGAATTCTTTTCCATTAGCAGTTCTTGATTGGTATTTGGTTTTATTTTCATTAATAACCAACCCTAAACGAACACACAAACAATGAAGTTCACCAATATCCTTGGTCAAAAAGATTTCATCTACGGATTGAATTAGGATATCGTCAGCATAGACGAGAATCTGAGAATTTCCAAAAAAAATAAAAGGAAGCTACATTGTCCATGAAAATATTAAAAAGCATAGGGCTCAATACTCCACCTTGTGGTGTACCAAGCTCAAACTCTTTTTGTTCAGGTTCCTCTCCCTGAAACCATACACTTGCCTTTCTATTACTTAAATAATCTGCAATCCAGATTAATAGCTTTCCTGGCACACCTTTATTCACCAAGTTCTCTAAAATCACAATTTTATTTGCCTTATCGAAGGCCCCTTTAAGATCTACAAACATTTGACATCTAACATTATTATTCACAAGACACTTTATCACACAATCTGTTGTGCTTCTACCCTTCATAAATCCATATAGTAGGTTATTGGACAGAAGGCCGTCTATTTTATCATCAATCTGTTTAAGATCATTTGTTCCATCATCTTTTATAAGCAGGAAGTTAAAGATATGGGCCTATAATCTTCAATATTCTTGGGCACAGGAATGATCAACGCCACTTTCTACTCCACTGGCAATCTCCCATTTCTATACGATAGATTAAACATTTCTAGTATAGTACTATCGTCCATGCTTATGAGACAGTTGAGAATTTCTTATGCCAGGCATCTACCCGGCGCAGTGGATTGCCCACATTTTACAGCATTCAGAATTTCATCCCTAGTAAATGTAACCCAAGTATCATTATTCAAAGCACTTTGCAAGCGAATCAACTCCCGCCTCCCAGACCTTAGTTTTCTCAGACAACTCTGGACATTATTCGGAAGACATGAAAGACTAGAGTCATACGACCATTTGTTAATAAGATCATTAGCTTTACCTTTATGATTTGGATGAATATTAAGTTTCTTTTTAACTCCCCTAACTTTATTCGCACCATTCCAGACCTGGCTCAAGCTTTTGGAAGCACTAATTTCCCTAAAAAAATAGTTCCAGTATTGATTTCTCACCTTTTTTATTTATATCTGGTGTACATTCAGCAACTTCAATCAAAGTTTTTTTTTTTTACTTTTATTAGTAGGATCCTTACCCCAGTTACTGTAGCATTTTCTTATCAACTTTATAATTATAATACCTTTTAGATTTTGCATTAAAACTAGTTAAATTCCTCGGCTTAGGTCTACCCAAGATAGAATCCACCACTTTCAAAAGATCCTCGTAAAATACATTTTCATATGTTACACAAATTTTTTTATACTCTTTATACCAAGTTCCAATTTAAGTAGCAAAATAACAACGCTGACCATCATTAAGTGAAAATCTTTTCCTATTATTGACCAAACTCATTTTGTTAATGCGCATCTCAACTTCAATAGTGAAATGATCACTCAAAAGTGTGCTTACAACATCCATACTTGCTTGTAAATCCATCATGTTGAAAATAATGGCAAAATCTAGCCTTCCGCCCTTAATACTGTAGGGTCACCTTAGTACCATAACTGTAGCATCTTCAATAGAATTTAAAAAAGTGTTTAACACCATCCCATTACGATTTTGAATACCTTTGGTGTCAAGATTTTTGTGCCTAGCATTTAAATCACCTATTAAAAGACATTGTTCAGCATAAATAACATCTGGAAAGTCGTCAATAACTAATTAATCAAATTTAAAATGGTATCTTTAAGTGTGATACTAACACAGATACTCAGTGCCTTTAACCTTTTCAGCCGACTGAAATGTTGTGGGAATATTACTTTTAGTATAGATTGTAAATCCCCTGCAGTTCGTAGTCATATCTGCAGGTAACTCAAAGCTTTGGTAGTTTTTCAATTGAAAATTTATTCCACTTATCCCAACCTCCTGCAGAGCTATAACATGAATATCGTTAGAACGAATTTACCGTATTTTTAAATTGTTAACGTTCCAAGACAAAACCTTAAAATTTGTATTCTCAATTGTTCAGACATTTGCCCTTCAGTATAGTAACAGACTGCAACAACTTCAATTTTAAATCATCCAAAGAATTATTAACATAAGCTAGAACCAAATCTCCCATATTCAGAAATTCATTTAACCCATTTTTATCCTTATCACCTCTAAGGGATGTGTCTTTCGGTACAGCATTTGCTTTGCTATCGCCATATACATTTTCTACTTCTTGTTTACTTTCCAACTAACAAATGATGTTTGCAAATCCTCCATTTGCTTCCTATGTTCGTTCAACTATCGTTTCATCAGGCAAAATTTCTTTGTACTTATAATTCTGTCATCTAATTCCACCATTTTAATCTCATTAAAGCCTGTTGTTGTTAAAAAGTTTACTTTCTCATCATTCTTTACTGCGATTTACGGTTTGTTCTTACCTTCATTTGAACGAAGCTTCCATCTCCCTGTGTTACACAACTTAACAGTCCACTGGATCTTCTCATTATAATCCATTTCCACATCAATAGAAAAGTACATCCTCTTCCTTTCATATTGCGTGTCATATTGCGTGATCTTGCGTGATCTTTCATATTGCGTGATCTTGTCTGGAATTGTCATTACTATCCCTGGTGTACTTGTCGCTTTTCCTTTTTTTATCAGCAGGCGAAACTGAAACATTACTTACACCGTTGTCATTGTTAAAAACCACTTTTCCTTTTTAGTCTCCCCATTTCCTGGAATGGCTGTCCATCCAAATCACTGTCACTTGTCAAAACAAGACATCTTCAATTAAACAACCATCAGACCTAACAATACTCATTTCATTAGCAGCACCCTCTATCCCCAAATTCGAGGAAGAGGGACCGGCACCATACTTGGTGCATAAAGCAGGTAACAGCTAAACCGATAGTCAAGTGTCACCAACAGTCGGTAGAGACTAAGAAAATATGTCTTGTCTCTTTCAGGTGACTGTGACGAATGGATGGTAGAATAGGTGGATCCTTTACAAACTTACTTAACAGCTCTCTTAGTGTTAGGATGGATTTTTAGGTGAAAAAAAAAACCTTGTATTTATATAGAATCCACTGTGATTAGTATTTCTCCTTTTGGCTTCAATGCCATTGGATGGCACTGCAGATGGTTCATTAGGAATCAGCACCATAATTCTTTATTACACAGTACTGTCTAAAATTATTGAGTTTTTTTCCTCCAGGCTTAAGGGATGGTTCTTGCAGTTTGCTGCTGAAATGTTTGCACCCCATCTTGAAGGTGCATATTCATTGGAAACTCAGTCATGATATTTAGCTCCACTCCACTTTGCGATTTTTGTGGGTCAATCAAAATATTACTGAATTCAAAAATAATTTTTCTATAATCTTCTTCCTTCTACTTCTTACTAGACCTGTTGTGGCTAAGAGCAAAAATCTGCTAGGCAATCTAAGATAAAAATTCTGCATTACCTCTAGGTGTACCATGGAAAATGAGAATCATCTAGTTTCTAGAGAACAAGAACCATTGCTTCCACAAAGACATTATTTAGACCAAAGACAGCTTTGAAGTGACTTAGTGATGTTAACTCAGCTTTATTAACTATACAATATTATCTTGAACAGGAGCCACCACATAGGATGAATGCAGTCCAAGCAACAGTAGCTAATTTACTCCTATAGCTGTGATATCTGCCCACTGTCAGGGGCCATACTAGGATTAACCACTTGCATAGTGTCCTTGAAAAAAGAAGTCTTGACATTTTATGTTTACATTTTAATTGATTTGACGCGGATGTCACAAATTTGATGTAGTGAATGGTAAGAAGTTCATGATTAAATTTTTTCCTCTTTGCAGGGCATTGCTTTGCTCATCCATCATCATAAACAGTATAGTCTGGTGGCAGAATGAGGATTTTTTGCCTGGGTGTGTTTTGGCGTACATACAATGTTTTATTGGTGATTCTGGTAAAACAAACCATACAGAACCCAAATCCGCGTGATGCCACTCTGTCATCCTTGAGCAATTTTTTTTACTGCCAAAATTCAAAATGGCCGAAGCCGAGATCACCGAAATTCGATTTTCGCCTATACTTTCGCCAAAAATGGACATAGAGATCTGATTTTGGTGTCTAAACATATGTTATAGGGTCTGGGAATCCATTAGAACACACAAATAAACTCTATCTCCCCTCTGATGATTTGTTTTACCGCACAATACAGTCATTGGCATAGAACGCATAGTAGAATAGTTGTTCTTATGGGCATGGTCTCTGTTGCTTTCAAAATATTTCCTACACAATGTACCTCTGACCGCTGGCGTATATTAATCATGCCAATATTGCTTCTACTATT
Organism: Macrobrachium nipponense; assembly: GCF_015104395.2. Classification (NCBI taxonomy): domain Eukaryota; kingdom Metazoa; phylum Arthropoda; class Malacostraca; order Decapoda; family Palaemonidae; genus Macrobrachium; species Macrobrachium nipponense. Next base: position 36,539,312 of record NC_061095.1, on the reverse strand, counting down.
GCAGAAACCTAATAACATAACTCTATAAACTCGCTTTCTATCATATATTCCTTTGGTGATGGTGTATCCTCATTTTCAGGCTGTCAAACAAGATGGATTCTTCATCACAGCCCAACACCGCTTGCCTTTTGGAAAGTTGCATGAACTGCAGTGATAGTGAAGCACCTCTAACAGTTGCGGGACCCGACAGACTCAATTCCATTGTAGCTGCTAGTCAACGTAGGGGTGATGGGCTGCATGCTTCATTGACATCCACATTACAAGATACATCTAGATTATTGTTCGTGCATAGAAACTGTGCTTCAACATACACATCAAAGACTCACATAAAAAGCTTCTTACAAAATCAGAGGAAATTGTCAGAAGAACCAGATGTGAAACGATCTCGGCGTTCGACTATCACACCCTTCAAATTCAAAGAGCATTGTTTAATATGTGGTGAACAGTGTTCTTCAGAACCAGATTCGAAAAACCCAGAACGATGGCGCCGTGTCGTTCAATGCCGAACTGCTGATCGCGGACATAACCAAGACACCTTGAAGGATGTTATCCTGAAAGCATGTGATGCACGAAATGATGAGTGGGCACAACAAGTACGCATCAGGGTGGAAGGTGCTGTCAGCGACTTACATGCTGCTGATGCTCAGTACCACAAAAACGGTTGTGCTGTGTTATGGGTTATTCGGTGGCCAACCAAGGGAACAGTGGAGGACTTCATCTTGAACCTGCTTGGCTACGTGAATGAAAGGTTGAAGTCATGCAATACATACTTGGTGTTCGACAGATACTATGAGAAAAGTATAAAGAACACAACACGCACAGCACGTGCTGGCAAGGAGACAAGCCGTCGACACAAATTGGACCTGCATACACCTCTCCCCGCTCAAAAGGTCGTCCTCAATGTCACGGAGAACAAACTGCAACTTATCAAGCTAATCTGTACCTACATCAAAGAACATGCAGAACTGCTAGCCAATAACCGTCTGGTCGTAACTGGACAAGACCCACCTCCCATTGAGGTGTCCAACGGGAAGGTGACACTGCGACATGACCTTCGTACCACTCACGAGGAAGCAGATGTTGTGATTGTCCAGCAAATGGTTCACGTAGCCCTAACAGGAGCTTCAAGCATCCGAGTCATCTCAGACGACACTGACGTGTTTGTTTTGCTGCTCCATTTCTTCAAGTCCGAATCTCTCACCTGTGATCTAGTGATGTTAGGAACCTGTCATAGCAGAACATCAGTAGATATCAAGGCAACAGTCCAGAAGTGTGCCGAGTTTGTCTCCGAGATCTTGGCTGCACATGTCGTCTCAGGGTGTGATACTGTTTCTTACCTGTGGGGCATAGGCAAAGGCACGGTCGTAAAATGCTTGATGATGGGCTACCAGCTGAAGAACCTCGGTCACTTTGATTCTGATTTCTCGGATGTCATATCAGAAGCAACATCATTCCTTGCTGCCTGTTATGGATCAAAGGAGAGACAACATGACAGCAGTTCGTTTCGACATTTGGTCACAAAAGATGGGAAACAAAAAACTCACGGCAGCACCACAGCTTAAGAGCCTTCCACCAACAACTGAGACGTTCACTGAACACGTCCATAGAGCCCATTTTCAAGCCGCAGTGTGGCGTGCAGCACTTGAAGTTCACCCTCCAGCATTTCAACACACACACACGGGTGGACAACAGACCAGACATCAAACACATTGGTACCAATACCCTTACCTCCGAATGTGACAAGCGCCCCGGATGAGGTACTCACAATGATCAGATGTGGCTGCCGTTCAGTGCCGCCTTGCGCAACAGCCAAGTGCAGGTGTTCTGCAGCGAGAATCTCATGTTCAGTTTTCTGCGGATGTCACGGTGCAGAAGACTGCGGCAACGATCAAACTAAATCATCTGTCCTGGCAAATGAGGATTCGGATGAAGACTAATGATGACATTTTGGGATTGTCACAAGATTTGTGTGGTTATGTTGGCAAATTAGCATATAATTTCCGTCTTGCATACAATGGATCTCTGCTTGGTTCATTTGACTGTTTCCGTTCTTGACTGCTGTTTGTTTCTTTCATCCCTATGACTTGTTAATCACGTTAACTGTAGCGTGTGAATATATATGTTTTCAGCTTAACTGTGGGATATAAGTGTGAATAAAACATTTTGCTAAACCCATATTTGTCTAAACCCTATGCAGCCATCACAGGCATCACACTTTGAGCACTTTTATCGTCGAAATGTGAAAATCTATATTCACAGAAGGCAAATAGAGTTTATTTGTGTGTTCTAATGGATTCCCAGACCCTTAAAACATATGTTTAGACACCAAAATCAGATCTCTATGTCTTTTTTTGGCGAAGGTATAGGCGAAAATCGAATTTCGGTGATCTCGGCTTCGGCCATTTTGAATTTTGGCAGTAAAAAAAATTGCTCAAGGATGACAGAGTGGCATCACGCGGATTTGGGTTCTGTATGGTTTGTTTTACCAGAATCACCAATAAAACATTGTATGTACGCCAAAACACACCTACACCCCTCTGCCACCAGACTAGTACCACCACAGGCATCACACTACCACTTTTGAAGTCGCCTGAAGTGTTGAGAATGTGAGTTGTTACAAGAAATTCATTTACACGTGGATCTTTGCTTGATAATATTAAATAGTTAATAATTCGACAACAACAACAAATGAAAAACTGGGTAGGTTCTTATGTCTCAAAGCACATAATTATTCCATTCTTTATCTGATGAATAATATGAGGCTGTAACGTGAAATATAAAGTTATAATATATCGTTATGATAAAGGATATTACTTTTGTGATTATGTAGACAAGAAAGCTTACGTTCTCTGTATTAATCAATTCTTTCTTTAGTTGCCATATTTTATAAAGAGTTGAGTAGGAAAACATCATATATTCAAGTACTGGGATGATTTATGCCTATGAATAGGAAGATAAAATAAATACCTCTCCATTTGATTGGGAAGAATACAGTACCTAAAGGTATGATCATATATAAATGAAGCAATTATTGCATACACCATTTAAATACCAAAACCATTACTATCGTTCTTATAACTTCTAACAGGTTTGATATGTGCAATTCATTGTCAACAAGTCCGATTTTTTTCTTTATCAGTATGTCTATAAGATTCATAAAAAGAATAAACACACACACACACTTGATTGGAAAACGCCCTGCAATGTTCTTCCTATTTGTCCTTTTATCTTCTGTATTTCTTTCGCAACCAAAATCTTAACAGACACCTTCCCTTGTTGTGCTTGATATATATATATATATATATATAATATATATATATATATATATATATATATATATATATATATATATATATATATATTATTTTTCCTGTACGCTTTTACCGTTAAACAAGGGAATATTTAACCCTTTTATCCATTCTTTCAGGACATGAACTTCACTCTGATATCTTCTTCAAACTTTCCGGCTTCTCATTATCACCCTCTCCAAAGTGCTAGAGTACGTCACCAGTAATCCATACATCTGGTGTCTTTCCATTCTTTACATATACCTGTACTGTATCGATAACCTTATAGAATTTTGGTATATAATACAAAATCGTGTCTTGTATGCGAACAGCTTCTAATATTTCAACCAACTTTACATTAATTACTCACTTCATGTAATGGAAATTTATTCTCCACCCTCTTGCATTTTTAGAACAAATATGCATCTTTGGCTGAATGGGGAGTAATCTGCCTGTAGTGGCACGTAAACCAAACAAATTCGATTTCCTTTTAGCATTTCCAACCATTCAGGGTCGATCCAATCCAATCAACAGCGATGAAAGACTTTTTTTTTTTTTATATACGGATAGATAGGAAGCTTTTTTGATAATAAAGAAAAAAAGATTTCGCAGAAAGTAGAGGTACTGATATTTTTCGTAGATTAGAAAAAAATATGGGTGTGATATATAACCTGAGAATTTATTCATTCCTGTCCAAATAAAAAATCTAAAGAAATTTTCGTAACATAATAAAAAATTTCGCCCATTTTTTTATTTGTCTTTCAATTTGCCAATCAAGTTTGGAAGAATTTATTAAACTAATGTGTTTTTACTGAAAAGATATGCTCTAGTAACGATATTTTGGCTGATCAATCAAAAAGTCCTGCTTTCCTATACTTTCATAGAATCCCAGGGTTCACAAAAATGGCATCCGATTTATCATTATTGCCGCCTCTAACATCCTTGGAGGAATAATGGGAGGAGACGCCCCGCATGGGTCAGACCGTTCAGTAAAGTGAAGCCAGTTTACCTCATGGCAGCCACGCCTAGGACTGGCAAAAGAGAGACCACACCATAAGGATTAATAGAAACGCTTCAGTTACTTTTCCCATCTTTTATTTTCATAATGCGTCTTTTCATGGCATAAATGGAGGCGAAAAGTGATAGACATTTTATCATTCTTTTAAAGAACATAGTTAATTATTTCATCATACAAAATACCTTACATTATTACTCAGATATACAATACAATTTTTCATAATCTTATATACATATAACCTATTACTGGCACAAATTTAAAGCTATTCGCTTTATGTCTGCTAACTCCTTAGTCCTTACTGTTTGCTATCGCCTACTATTAGGAATTATTGACCGCTAAAATGAATTAACTTAGTATATATATGGCGACTCTTTCCTGCGACCTGCGATTGAAGTTTAGCAGTAATCCGCTTACCAGCATAATTATATCTCACTTGCAAATATTTTTCAGTTATTGTTTTAATCAATAAGTGCAAGTGATTGTCCAATGGTTGAGTATCATACATGTGCTAATCGAACTCTGAAAATATTGTTTTGCCTCTGTAAGCTGCCAATACTGAACTAACTAATTTATGGAAGTTAACTCTCCTCAGTGTTTTGTTGCAGGAAAACATTTCCCTCATATTTTAACTTAAAAACAACAAAGCCTTCAATATAAGCTACTATTTTATTTGAACATTTTGACAATTGGTAATGGTTTGGAATATAATCATAATCATCTGAATATGTTTCTTGAATTTCTAAAATTCGATGTCTTGAAACAGAAGCATTTATATTCCTTACTGCAACCTGGTCTTTTATGCTGCTTGAAGCAGTTAATATGGGCACCGACTCTAATAGCAAGCAGTTACCACGAATGATATCCATTAAGTCATTATGTCCAAGTAGCCTTTTGTAAGCAGCAGAGAATTGTCTCGCTGTTGGATTACCATTATGGCCTCCCATACTTCTTACTTGACCAAAGAATAGTTCAATATGATCCTGACTGAATTTGTAGGTCATCAAAAATGGTAAAGGCCCACCATCTGATGCAATACAGGTTTCGTACAGAATCTGAAGACTTCGTATGCAATAGAGAAACCCAATGAAACCAGTTTTTCGATCTTATTTTAAGATGTCTTAACATCCTGAAGTCTCAAAGATCTGATATATGATTCATCTTTTATTAGAAAATCTTTAATATCACTTGCATTATTCTTCTGAATTGGTCTTTTAAATCCTTCGGCATTAGATTTCGAGAATTTGATATGTCAAATAAGGTGTTGAATACCATAATGAATTCCACAGTAGCTTCACTTCCCTCAAATTCACTTATTTTTTTCATCAAGGCATTATAGTTCAGTAAACGTGTTAACTGTCTGCGGATAAAATGGAGTACGAAATTATGTGTACCGTAAGGAGAAGAGTACGCACACTAGAAAACTAAAAGAACGAATTAAAATAACATAGCGTATCAAAAATAAAAAGTATGACACCTTAGTCATCGCAAGGTCGCGCGCCTATGGTCGACCCAGGGATTCAGTTGCCAGTCCCAATATGGCGGCCAGCGACCTGAGTGGCTTCACTTATCCCGCAGGAAGGCGTCTCCTCCCATTATTCCTCCAAGCTAACATCCAGCGATGCAAAGGACCTCTATGAAATATTTTCCATGAATCTCCACTCATCTATATCCTCCTTTCTCGCTTCTTATTCAGGTAGGTCTGGTCTTCCAACTCTTCTGGTGACCATAGGAACTTAGCTGGCGCTGTCACGCACTATCCTGCAGGGAATTCTGCGAAGACCATGCGTAATCTATCTCCCTCTCCTTTCCATCCTTGTCTCATTTACTATGGAACTTTCATAATTTCCTTTGTTGTATATTATGTAACTTTCTCCTCCCATATGCCTTCTAGTATATATCCCTCCAAAAGCTTTATTCTCAAATCGACAAAATCTTTTAGAAATAGATTTGCGTCATTCATGAAAGTTTAGTAATAAATTCTTACTAGACTTGTGTACAATTCTACTCACAAGCTTAATTGCAATTTATTAGATCATCTTTCCCACCGTTATCTCTACACTAAGGGATTGGTTGCCTGATGCACTTTTCCTTACAACATCAGGGATGGTTTATGATTTGGCAAAGGAGTTTTTACGACCGCATGCCCTTGCTGTCATCAACCCTAAGTTATTTACAGTAGGCCTCTCTTTTGACTAAAATGTCCACCTGCAAGGCAGAAGTCTCCACAGCATTTTACTAAAAAAGTATGACTGCAAGGAAGCCGCTGTCCTTTTAGTCCACTTTTACGACTCGAAGGTAGTATTCTTACACCCCTACCACTGGGTGGCTTAATTGCAATTTATTAGATATTCCTGTCTTATCCAGCTTCCTCTCAGATTAGCAAATGTATATTCCTTTACTTAATCCAACTAAAAACCATTTTTCATAACCATTTGAATCATTCAACCTTTCTTCATCTAATGTTACTTTATCCCTCAATACATTCTCTTTCCTCATTAGTTTTGTTTTCCGTTAGATTTATATTGAGTTTCGTCTCTTTGGATAATGGATGGTTTGTGTTAGCCAAGCTTTGTAATTCATTTAAGATTATTCTGACAAAAGCAGTTTCAGCAGCATATAAATCTGTTAGATTTATCCTTTGTCCAATACAAACTTTCTATTCCATCCCCACCTACTTTTTTCACGACCAAACCTTTGAGAAGGGCAAACAGCACAGATGAAATAGCACTCCTTATAACACCTCGCTATTCGTTACAAATTTACTTGACAAAACCCATCAACATTAACAGTACATATATTCGGTTTCATGATAATTTCGGCTTTACAAATTCTAGCTGGAATGGCATTGTGATGAAGTACCTTCTATAATACTGATTTATGAACAATGCACATATGTCTTCTCGTAAACAACTAAAGCCTTCTAACAGGAATCCTTCAAGTTAACATATGGATGCACTAAATTTCTACATATTTCCTCCTAGAGATCTGAAGAACGGAATTAATAAAAGGCTAAGCAACGAAAAAACTACTTTTAGAATAGGAAGGAGTTACACAGATCAACACATCTTTTTTCTTAAGGTATCCCATTTTATCCTGGTATTAAAATTGGTATGTGGCACATTATCCAGTGATCGTTTGAAAAAATCGGAAATAAAGAAAAATCCCAGTGACAGAAACAGCCCTGTCAAAGAAACAAAACATTTAAATTTAAATGTAGAATCCTTGTTTACAAAAATCGGAATTGAAGATTCACTAACCCTTCTCTTGTGGAAGCTTAATCTACATAAGGACCCTTTTACAGTAGTTTCAAAGAAAACTATCAAATAAATATTTCAATATATGCATTTCTACAAACATAATTCATAGAATCATGGAAACACTCCAGTCATACCGCCTTGTAAAGCTATGATGATAGTCTGGCTGAAATAGTAACCGAGATGAATGTTTGTAAAAACGTATAATGTATCATTGGCTGGGTCATAAGAATATGTTTATTAAGAATAGTCCAAATGATTTAAAGTTTGATTGGAAAAAAAATACAAATATTTAATATGGTTGAAATACTATAAAGCTAGAGATTAATTCCTTATTCGTTTTACTTCTACAAGATACTATAACAATATTGCTTAATGCAATCTATATGGATATTTAATTTGCATAACTAAATTGCTTTAGTTTCCTTATGCATACTAATAAGGACTACTAGATGAAACGGGAGCGGGGTAATATAGGAATATAATTGGAGCATCCGCTATTGAATTAGTCATCTTCTTCCCCACATTTTTTGTCTACTCGCAACTCTATACATTTCAGCATAAATAGGAATATACATATACAGACAAATGATCAGATACACACACACACACACACACACACACACACACACATATATATATATATATATATATAGATAGATAGATAGATAGATATATATATATCTATCTCTCTCTCTCTCTCTCTCTCTCTCTCTCTCTCTCTCTCTCTCTCTCTCTCTCTATATATATATATATATATATATATATATATATATATATATATATATATATATATATATATATATATATATATATATATATATATATATATATATATATATATATATATATATATATATATATATATATAAATATATGAATAACTTGATCACGAAGTATATAAAACGTAATGCTATGTATAAATAAAGGTTTTTGCCACGAAGGAAAAAATGAAAAAGCGAGATATCCGAGTACTTTCGGTCCTGTTCGGACCCTTTACTAAAGGGCCTTTAGTAAAGGGTCCGAACAGGACCGAAAGTACTCGGCTATCTCACTTTTTCATTTTTTCCTTCGTGGCAAAAAGCTTTATTATATATATATATATATATATATACTATATATATATATATATATATATAATATATATATATAGATATATATATATATATATATAGAGTTAGTCTGAAATACTCCACAAATCACAACATAAACGATAAAAAAAATATTACGAGTGATAAGCCACCAAAATATAAAAATAAATGATAGGCCACTAAAATGCAAATTATTGTTCATCTAAACACTCATGCTTTTAGCAGATGCCTTAAACCTGACCCAGAGAGAATCCTTTCACTTTTGGCTGCACCGAAACGAATGTATAGCATTCTACAGAAACGCTTTGGGCTCACCTCAAAAATCACTGTTCATTACAGACAACTGTACAAACTCGTTCTTTACGTCAAGCCCATATTCTGCTTCTAACCGGACAAAGCTTCTAGAGCATTCAATAGAGTATGCTGATCAGCACTTCCGCGCCACGTGTCGCTGGCACAATTGTATCCATGGTGACAGTTGATCAAACAGTTTGGGCTGAATTGCGCTGAGTCCAAAAATGAACTAGCATTCACCTATGCACCAGATGTTACAAGATCCTGCATTGGCACGTACACACACACACACACACACATACACACGCACACACAAACTATACATTCGTTTTGGTGCAGCCAAAAGTGAAAGGGTTCTCTCTGGGTCAGGTTCAATCATCTGCTAAAAGGATTAGTGTTTAGATGAACAGTAAAGTACATTTTAGTGGTCTATCATTTCTTTTTATATTTTGGGGTCTTATCACTTTTGTATAATTTTTTTTTTATTATTCATGTCATGATGTGTGGAGCATTACAGACTAAATTCTAATGAGAGGTGTATCTCTCTAGTGATGCTTCATGTGTAGCCTTGTGTATCATGTGTAGACAAACATATAAGTCGACATGGCCACTGTAAAAACATAGCTAAGTGGAGATATACGCGTAGTTGTTTTGTGGAAAGAGATAGAAAATGTGCCTTTTGCAATTTTTATAACTGCTTAATTTGGGAAGTGGTTCACTATCTTTATACTCTCATGCATATTTTACATTTAACCTTTCGTATATTAGATTAACATAATTATGTAAACAGTTTAATTACCACACAGTAGATATTTAAGCATTAAAAAAAAAAAAAAAAAGAAAAAATAATCTATATATATATATATAGTTATACTATATAATATATAATAGATATCTATATATATATTATATTATATATATATATATTATTATATATCTATTATATATATATATAGAGAGAGAGGAGAGAGAGAGACGAGAGAGAGAGAGAGAGAGAGAGAGAGAAGAA